>NC_133775.1:87007330-87221512 GCF_003597395.2 Chelonoidis abingdonii
AAGGCGCCACGGCCAGGGGGCGCCTGGCCGACCTGCTGCCGGGTGTTGCTAGGGGAAAATTCTTCCGACGAACGTGCACGCGGCGCGCGCACACCTACTTGGAATGAATATGAGCAACACATCTCGAAGAACAACAGTTACAAAGGTGAGTAACCGTCTTTTTCTGTTTCCGTTTGTGAATGTCATACAGGTACAGAAATAGTTTAATAGTGATCCAAAATGGACTTGTGTGAAATCAGTCTGGTGCATACTGTAATTCTTAGAGTCTCCACAAAGCCTGATCAAGGCACGGCATAAGTCCTATTTAAGCCCTTAAACTAGTATAAGTGGAACTTAAATTGTTCTTGTACCTGGAGAGCTGGTCTTTGGTACAGGGCTATACTTTACCCTTAATGAATTACTAATTTTGCTTTCTGGAATAAGAATGGATTTAAGCATGTTCCAGTGCTTTCTTGAATCAGGTCCTTTTTTTCTGGTTAGCGTACAATGAAATGTACTTAATTAATTACTTACATAATTTTCTTGCTATTCAGCCTCTGTCTGTGGTATACAGCATCATTAGGATCACCGAACTGTTTATTATCAGAGGGGTAGCTGTATTAGTCTGGCTCTGTAAAAGCGGCAAAGAGTTCTGTGACACCGTATGGACTAACAAACATATTGGAGCATGCATCCAGTGAAGTGGGTATTCACCCGTGAAAGCTCATGCTTCCATACGTTTGTTAGTCTATATCGTGCCACAGAACTCTTTACTGCTTGAACTGTTTATGGTTTTTTGTTAAAAGAAAAATTAGATAACTTTACAGTCATATTTTTTCTAAAATAATTTGCCATAGCTGGTGGTGAATTGCATCAAATTTTTATTAATAAAATATTAAAATGAAATTGTCATTTTCAGTTTATTTTTATTTTTTAAATCACAAGTTTTGTGCACGCACACAATTTTTCTAAGATTTTCCACTGTTGCTAACACCAGGATTGGTTACTGTCCCAGATTTTCAATACAGCCTCTAGTTTAAGTACATGTAGAATTAGGGTGTGCACCTCCCTCATTTGTGCATGGTTATTTCCATGTGTATGCTGGGTAATTGTGGTACTTACTGCCATATTTGTTTACTATGTAACTGTTTCGTTGCACAAATAGACAAGTGGTTGTGCACACAAATTATGTGCAACCACTGGCAGTTTATAAAATGTGGCCTGTTTTGTCTTGAAGAGCTGTTAAGGCATAAAACTTGGAAAGCCTTTGGTTTAAAAACAAACCTATTTATAATTAATACATTTTTTTTGTCTCTTGTCTTGTTCATTACTAAGAATGTGTAGAAACAAGAAAGTAGGCAGTGTAGTTGTAGCCATGTCGGTCCCAGGATACTAGAGAGACGAGGTGGATGAGAGCTAAGAGCTCTGTGGCTCACAAGCTTCTCTCACCAACAGCAGTTGTTCCAATAAAAGATACTACCTCACCCACCTTATTTCTCTAGAAACAAGATTTGTTATTTCTTTTAGTCTCCTCACATGAATTCACTGATTTCTCTTCAGGCCTGATTCTGCAATCCTTGTGTTATAAGGTATAATTCCCAAATCTGAACCTTAGCGTCCAAAATTTGGGTACCTGCATGAATTCCTCTAAGCTTAATTACCAGCTTAGATCTGATAGCACTGCCACCACCCAAAAATATAGTGTTTTGGGGCACTCTGATCTCCCCAACCTTCCCTGGGGACCCCAAGAACCCAAATCCCTTGGGTTCTTAAAACAAGGAGAAATAAACCATTTCCCCTTCTTCCCTCCCAGACTCTCCCTCCCTGGGTTATCCTGAGAGACGACTGATCTAAACTCTTTAAATCACAATACAGAGAAGCATGTCCCTTCCCTTCCACAAAGAGGCAAACAGCTCAAGGAAAACGGAGAGAGATTCTATCTCTCCCCTCCCATCTCCCTCCCCACCAGTCCTGGTGAGATATCCCAATCCCCTGGGATAAAACAGGGAAACAGAAAAAAATCAATCAGGTTCTCTAAAAAGAAATCTTTTAATAAAGGAAAGGAAAAAGTACAGAATTATCTCTGTAACTTCAAGATGTAAATATTACAAGGTCCTATCTTATAGACACAGAAAGAAACTTTCTCCCAGTACCAATACAAATCAAAATATTCCCAGCAACTACACATATAAAGGTTAACCAGCCAGATCCACAATTGCAAATAGAGTAAAACAATTAAAAATACTAAAATCGCCTGTTCCTACTTACTATTTGAACAGAAATTAGAGAGCCTGTAGTAATGTCTGGTCTCTCTCAGACCTAGGAGAGCACAAAGCAAACAACCCAAACTACAAACAAAGGCTTCCCTCCCTTGAGATTTTAAAGAATGTTGTTTCCTGATTGGTCCTCTGGTCAGGTGTTTGTTAACCCTTTCCAGGTAAAAGAGACATTAACCCGTAACAATCTGTTTATGACATCTTGTTCACTTTGAATGACACACAAACAAATCAGACTGATTCAACAAAGCAGGTAAGTGCATGCTTAATTGAAAACATGGTGCTTAAGTCTCAGTGAAGTCAGTGGGAGTTAAGCCAATGTTTAACTTTAAGCAGGAGCTTAATGCTTTGCTGAACTGGGTCCTATGAGGGTTGTGGGCTTGGGTTCTTGGCAATATCCCAGTCTTTTCCATTGTAACTAATGGTGCTGTCACAAGCCAAGGATTCAGTTGAGAAGTGAGTTGTAAGTAGTAGGAGCAGATGAACAGAGAAGGAAATCCCGTTTTCATGCAAATATTCTCAGTGATGGAAGAAAAGAAGAGAAATACAGTTATATGATATGTACACAGGATTATTTCTATAGAGAATATTTTTTCAAATTTTCCGTGTCACTTCAGCTGTTCTGTGAACATCCAAGGAGATTATTGTGCTTCTAATCAGTTTCCCACTCATTTTGATCCACACCACTTTGCTGTGCCATCTTAGTGTCACTTTTTAAATTCTGCAAAAGAAACATTTTGTTTATAATACAGAAATAAAAATCTGGAGAGAGGAAAGAATCTTTTTTGTCCTTCAGTTTAGCAGATCAAAGCTGAATCATATGTGAGCAGCAAATATTAAGTAAAGTAACTAATATGTTTAAAATGCACAGTGCCTGATTTTAAGTGAGGATTCGTTTCAGAAATACTCTGAATAGACATTGACTTTAATAGGTGACTGTTTTTGCATATGGTTGATCTTATTTTTAGAAAGTCCATCTTCCTGGAAATTATTACACTTAAACATATAGGAACTTAGTTGTTGACACACCACATGAAATCAGTGGTTTATCTAGTCCGCTATATACTGTCTTGGATATTGGCACCGGATCCTTAAGGAGAAGGTGCAAGAATAGAAAATTATGGAATAAGCTACGCAATAGAGGAAGTTTCGTCTTTACCCTGAGTGACTATATTGGCTTTATGCCCTGATACATGAGGGTTCGGTCACTGATAAATACTTTTATTCTGTCTAATGTCACTGTTAATGTTCTTACATAATCATTGTAATCATAGTTAGGTCAGAAAACTAGTTCTGAAGTCACAATTTGTTGAGTAGTGAGAGCAGGGGGCTGATATCATACTGAGTTCTATTTCTAAATCTATGCCACAGGATTAATTAATGCAAGTTCTTCTTCGAGTGATTGCTCATGTCTATTCAACAATAGGTGTGCGTGCTTGCCATGTGTACCAGTACCGGAAGTTTTCCCCCTAGCAGTACCTATAGGGGAGTGCCCCAGCGACCCCTGGGAGTGGCTCCTCCATAGAGCGATATAAGGGGTGCTATGCGCTCCCCCCATCCTCACTTCCTTCTTGCCGCCAGTGAAAGTGCTTCAGAATTGCTCTGCTCCAGCTTTGCTGTAGCTCATCCCCAAAACTGCTTGCTTGTTCGGTATATGGTACTGTAGTTAGTTAGTTGTTTAGTTTAGCTAGAGCGCCCTGGCCGGGGCATGCCCCGTGCCCTGTGTTTTAAATCATGCAACAGTTGTAAGTGATGTATGTCACTTAGCAATTCGCACGCAGACTGTCCGCACTGTTTTCCCGATGGGCAGATGAGCAAGGCTTTTCCCCGGTGGGAAAAGATCCAGCTTATCCTGGACTACCTCCTTCACCTTAGAGCCCAGGGCCTGGTGCCCTCGTGAGTCAAGGTGCATCTGGTGGCCATATTGGCCTTTCATCCGCCGGTGCAGGGCCACACAGTATTCTCCCATGCTATGACTAGCCGATTCCTTAAAGGTTTGGATCTTCTCTTCCCATTTGTTAGGCCCCCAGTACCACAGTGGGACCTAAACTTGATGTTGTCCGATCACATGGGGCCCCTGTTTGAGCTGCTAGCCATGTGTTCCTGGTCACACTTCTTGTGGAAGGTCGCCTTTCTCGTTGCGATCACGTCGGCTAGGCGGGTTTCGGAGCTCAGGGCCCTGACCTCCGAGCCCCCATACATGGTGTTTCATAAGGATAAGGTCCAGTTCCGCCCACACCCCTTGTTCCTCTCGAAGGTGGTCTCTGCCTATCACGTGGGTCAGGACATTTTTCTGCCGGTCTTCTGCCCCAAGCCCCATGCGTCCAGTGAGGAGTGCCGCTTCCACACGCTGGATGTGAGGTGGACTCTGACCTTCTACGTGGAACAGACTAAGCTGTTCAGAAAGTCCTTGCAGCTGTTCGTTGCCTCAGCTGAGCACATGAAAGGTCGTCCGATCTCCACTCAGTGGCTCTCCAACCGGATCACCTCGTGCATCTGTACCTGTTATAAGCTGGCGGGAATCCTTCTGCCACCAATTGTGAAGGCATGCTCAACTTGGGTCCAAGCCTCGTCGGCTGCCTTTTTGGCCCATGTCCCCATTCAGGACATTTGTAGGGCTGCCACATGGTCTGTTAACACATTCACCTCACACTATGCGATCGTCTCCCAGACCAGGGAGTACGCTGGGTTCAGCAGAGGTGTGCTCCGTCCCAAGAATTTGTGAACTCCTACCCACCTCCAAGAGAGAGAGCTTGGAATCGGCTGTTGTGGAATACACATGAGCAATCACTCAAAGCAGAAAAGACAGTTACCTTTTCCCTAACTGGTGTTCTTTGAGATGTGTTGCTCATGTCTATTCCACATCCCGCCCTCCTTCCCCTCTGTCAGTGTTGTCTGGCAAGAAGGAATTGAGGGTAGGGGGAGCGTGCAGCGCCCCTTATAGTGCTACATGGAGGCACCACTCCAGGGGTCACTGGGGTACTCCCCTATGGGTACTGTTAGAAGCAAAACTTCTGTCACCAGTACACGTGGTGAGCATGCTCGCTTATTATGGAATAGACATGAGGAACACATCGAAGAACACCAGTTACGAAAAAGGTAACTGTCCTTTTCTTATGCAAACCATGGTAATTATAACTGTAAATGATGTAAACTATTCTCATTTTACCCTCTGCAAAAAAAACAAAACATTTCACAAGAGGTTTATGATGTGTAGTCCTTAGACCAGAGGTACTGTTTCAACACTCTTTGAAGTAGTCTTCTTTGAATTTCAGCTTGGTCTCAATTAACACCATCGAGTTTGTTTTTCCTCCCCAGAATAGCAGATAATTTGGCCATTTGCAAGCTGTTGACATGATAAAATAGTGCTGGTGAAAATTGCTTGTAGTTAACCATGGACTTATTAGTACAGCAGGTCCTTTCTCTCATTTCTCACTTCATTTCTTGATAGTAGAATTCAATGTGGGTTTTAGTTGGCTGTTTGCTATTTATTGACTGGTTATACCGAAAGAAGAACAGGAGACATTTGACATGGGTTTAATCAAGTTCCAACTTCATTATTAGATGTCTGGGACTACCTGGCATATAACAGCATGCAGTACAGGTAACCCCTGTATTCCATAGTTACCAGAGGGGCATCCACCAGCTCTTCCTCTTTCTCCATCTAGGTCCTTCCAGCAAATCCACTGCCGGGACCTTACTATTCACCTCCCTCTCATAGGAGTATTAAGGTGGGCTATAATAAATGGGGGTTGCCTCCCTGTCGCACCAATCATGAGTCTCTAACCGCTTCCCGTTCGCTCCTTTACTGACACCTCTTTTTAAGTCCTTTCCCAAGCCATTTATCACTATATACCTTCCCTACTGAGTAACTGCACTGGACATCAGCCAAAAGGAGGTACCAGCCATTAGCTTGGCTATACTATGCCAGGATACAGAATTACTGCCCCTTCTGTGGTTGCCCATGTCCCTATTCACATAACTCCTTGCCTTGTCCACCCTGGGAGTCAGGGGTGGGGCCTCATGCTCCCCAGCAGACCCTGTTGTGAAGCATGTCTGCCCATACAATGTTAACTCCAGGAAAAAGTTGAAGGATTAGCCTCAAGTCTCTCCTTGCTCTGAGCATTAGTTCAACCCCTTTAAGCATTCCCAAATCGTTTTCCCCAAGGTGCACCACAATTATATCTGGTGGCCGCTGACTGGCCTACACAGCATACAGCAGTGGTATAAGTTGATCCCATAACATGTCCCTCTTTGCACGCCAACTGAGTACTGCTTCACCACCTTCACTGTTGCGAATCCTCAGGCAACTTGGACACATGCCTTTGCGCCCAAAAGACAATTCTGTGACTGCAGATCCACACCACTGTCTGCATGGCTGGTTGTCCAACATCTGTAATGGGATTACAACAAATAAATGCTGACTTACCACCTGAGGTCATGCATACGTTCAGTACGCGTCCGAATGCCGATGCCCGATTGCCTGAATTGCCTCTGCTCCCATACCTAGCTGTGCTGCTGCTGTTCCTGAAAGCACCAAAAACTGAGGCTTAAATCACAGGGCTGCCCCTTTTAAACCTCTCATTCCCTGGGGATGTCAGACCCTTTTGCAGCAGTTTTCATCTCCCTCCATCTCCCCCCCCAGCCATAAAGCACAGTTCCCTTTATTCAGCCAGCCTGCCAAATATACACCCCCCACACCCTGCTTAAAGGTGCAGGGCGGTAAGTATGAATAAGCAACAGATCTATTTAAATTTTTCATTTATTTTTAGGAAACATGACTGGGTTTTTGATTGATTCAGCAACTTCAGTCAGTAGATAGTTGTATGAGTTAAAGCATCTTTGACTATTTATAGACAAATTATTCCTAAACTTCAATAGAGATTTATTTCTTTTCATGTACATAAAACCATAGAAATGTAGGGCTGAGGCAAGACCAAGTACTATCTAGACCATTCCTGGGAGGTGTTTGTCTAACCTGTTCTTAAAAACCTCCAGGGTTGCCTTTAATTTGAAATGTTCTTTCTACTTCACAGATTTTTCACACCTGTACATGTGTGTGATATGATTATAATATCCATCTTGTAATTGTGGATCTTTGCGATACTATGATGATTATTGTTTTTATTTCAGTAACGACTAGAAGCCCCAGTCATGGACCCTTGTGTGTTAGATATTGTATAAACACAGAACAAAAAGATGGTTTCTGCCTCCAAAGTAACTTATTATCTAAGTAAATAAGCTACATTTATTTGGGAATTATGACTTCCTCCCTTGTCCCTGTTTCTGTTTGTAACTGTCCAACTCCCTGAGCAATTTTCAAGCTGTTGCTTCAAAAAATAAACAAACTAGCAAATAAAAATAATTCCTTCCATGTGTTCTACTTCATGTGGAATTTCCCCCACAAATTATGTGTCCTAGGTCCATCACTGACAAATTTTATTCCTGAACTAGTGGTAGGTTTAGAATATAGTATTTTGTAAATAATCCAAAGTAGAAACAGGCACAGTAGAAAGTTGGAGTCTTCCCCTTTTTTATACTTGCTATAGTTCTTGCTTGGGTTAGTTACAAAGTATAGGACCGTATATTCCTAACGACTTGGAACAAATTAGAGCTGTTCTAGGCCATTTGTACAGGTTTATTATGCTGTACATGTGTTCTGTATTTCTCTGTGCCTTCACAGTTGGAGTCAGGGTAATAAGGGAACTTGCCTTTGAAAATCAACTGATGTGCAGATTAGCACTGATAATATTAAAAAAAAAAAATCTTAGAATAGTGCCTTCTATCTGAACATCCCAAAGACGTTTATGAACGGTAATGTGTCATTAAGCCTCAGAACACCCTTCTGAGTTAGATTAGTATAGTGACAGTTATAACATCACCACTTATGACGAATGCATCCTTCTTAAACTCATGCTGATAAAACATTTACCCGTACATCTGGTTTAAACAAACAAAGCAAAAAAACTCCAACAACCACCCCGTTTTTTTTTTTTTAAAGGGTTCCTGTTTTGTCTCTTTTGCTTTTGTCAGTGAATCTACTAATGGGAAAAAAATCATGGAGATGATAAAGCCAAACCATTACAATTAATGTTCTTCATAGTGATGGTAATATTTGATTTTTTCCTTTAACTATCAAAAATATTGTTTACCGTTGTCTTAACTTTTAAAAATAATAGTTCTTAAAAAGTTGAAAAACATTGAAAGATGTGGTTTAAATTGCATCAACCTATTAGCCAATCCTAATTACTGAAGAAATCCATTAAAGCCTGCTGTGATTCTTCAACCAATACCGCTATGTAAATGATCTAATAGTAGGCTTGTGTAGAAACAACCTCAGCATATTCAAGGCTGTTTTCTCTGCTGCATGACAAAACTCCATTGGAGGCTGGAATCCCAAAGCTGCCAGTTTATCCAAGCATTTTGCATGACACTGCCCTATGGTGCTAGTCACCAGATCACCTCTATTAAAATACACTTTTGACACAGCATTTTGCAAAAAAAGCTAAATTCTAAAAAAACTTATTTGTATTTATTGACTACTTAGCGATAGTGCTGGCTTCAGAAGTCTGTTCCCACAGTATTAATTATAGGAATCAACAGTTACCAATATCTCTCCTCCACAAGTTAATACTGATTACTGATCCACAGGTGGAATTTACAGAGATCTTTATTCATTAAGGTGTGAATAACTGCCATGTTGTTTTAGTCTCAAAAGAAGGTCATTGGCAGCAGAATGGAATTGCTATGTCAGGCTGTTTCCCTCATGTTTTCTAAATATAACTCATCACGAGTCAGGTTCCTGAAGCCATCTGCATTAACATTTCTAGACAACTAAAATATAGCATATGTTGACAATGTAAATTGACAAAAATGGGGTTTAAAGAGATTTACCCTTGTACTTCATTCAGGTGGGAAACAAATGTTCTCTTTTAAGGAGAGGTACAGTTCAATTGTAGTATGCTATAGCACAGATTTTTCAAGGTAACTTCAACTTACTAATGTCCAATTTGAGGTAGCTGATTTTCAGGAAGTGCTTACCATCCACCTTCCTCTTGATAATGGGTTGACAATCTGTAACAGTTACAATTATGAAGCAAGGTAAAAATGTACTGCAAAGAGCTAACAAGTAGTTTTCACAATGAAGCCTTTCTGAAGAAAAATATTAAATGGCACATTTTTTTCACAAACTTGTACATTCCGTCAATACTATATAAATTAAACAATCATAATTTCCTTTTCTGCTGTCAGGAGTCCTATTGAGTTGTAGCAGTGAAGATTGAATTCCCCCTCATTTGTCATTTTGGGATTCTTTCTTTCTGTAGTCTCAAAAAGGGATGTTGAGTTTACAAAGATATAATTAAGTATCAGAGGGGTAGCCGTGTTAGTTTGGATCTGTAAAAGCAGCAAAGAGTCCCGTGGCACCTTATAGACTAACAGATGTATTGGAGCATGAGCTTTCGTGAGTGAATACCCACTTCGTCACGCATCTGACGAAGTGGGTATTCACCCACTAAAGCTCATGCTCCAATACGTCTGTTAGTCTGTAAGGTGCCACGGGACTCTTTGCTGCTTTTATAGATATAATTGTTTTCACTGTCTTTTCCATTATGCAGTCATATATTTATATGCCATTCCTGCTGTGAGCTGGGCGGCATGGAGAATTGGATTACAGGTCTTGTCTCTGACTATGTGACTGGGAACTAGGAACTTCCTACTTTAACTCTGGCTCTGTGTGGATTCCCCTGGTGCTTTGGATAAGTCACATAACCTCTCTGGTTCCATTTCACTGCCAATAAAATGGGGATAATAGTACTTACCTCACAGGGCTTTTGTTAGATTTTGTTAATTAATATTTCTAATAGGGGATAGGTATGAAAAATGCTAAGTAGTAGTCATTTTTAATTATTATTTGTTCACAGCTCACTCAGCTCATAAGACATTTCTTTTTCCTTTTGCCTTTTTCCCCTAGTGCTTCCCAAGCCTCTCACTAATAAACAGAAGCAATGGAAATAAAAAATGCGGAGTAATAGAGCATTAAGGGTTTGCTGTTAGCATACAATATTAACTCTTCCATACTGCCGTACAGACCTGCTGTTTCATTGATTTCAGTGAGGTGTCCATTCATAATGACTGCAAGAAAACAGATCCAGCAGTGAAGGATTTAAGAAAATTTAGAGTGTAAGCTAAGTATGAGTCAACAATTTGCTATTAAGCCATTGCTTTAAAAAATAGTGCAGAATGGTGCAAACTAAGGACAGCGTGTCTGTCAGCCTTACTTCTGTGGGATTATCTGAAAGCCTTAACGTTACTGATTTTGTGCATGTGGCTTAATTTATCTTTTGAGCTGCTGGGAGAACACAATTTTCAGCTTCAACAGCCTTCAGCATGCAAATATCTGATGGATCCTCTTGCTAAAATAATTTCTGTTAATGTAGTTTAATGTGCATCACAAAGTATGATAAATGAGCTTTGTCACTTGGTAGCAGCATCTCTTGAGAGACTCTTACAATACGCATTAACGTGCCTTTGATGTCTGAAAGACATTTCCCCTAAGTAAACAGTTTTTTCTTACAGTTTTTTAGAAAACTCTGTACATGGAATGTTATATTCAGTTCTTTATACCTAAAACTATAGACTATATAGACATACTCCACATTGAGGAAAAGAGTGGAGTTTTTTTCTCTTTACTGGGTTCTTGCTACTACAGCGCAAAGCAAACGGAATTGGCTAAACGTCATGATTGCATGTATTTTTATTTAAATGAAAAGTTAACAGTAAGGTGAATAAGGGAAAAATCCAGTGATTATGGAACTATGAAAGTAAATTAACCCAGTCAGCAAGGTTATCACTTTGCCTTGTTGTGTTTACCTTTTAGGTAAATGTCAGCTTACTTCCTAGGTACAAGTATTTTTAATGGATTTAATGGATTTTCCTTGCTTTATTAGGATAATTAAAATCTTCTCTTGTTATGCTCCAAATATGTGTGGTTTTAAGTGTTACATATTATATTATATATGTCCCATTTTTGAATGCTGTGGTTTTAATTACCTTCATATATTTTAAATCAAAATACATTGCACATTAGTCTGTCTAGTGTGTGTGTGTGTGTGTGTGTGAATGCATCTATAATCCTATGGAATGGAAATACAAGTAATACCATTTCCAAGTTTCAAGATAGCTTTTTCTCCGAATATTTGAAATGTCTATTCTCATGTTCTTGTCCTTTAATTAATTGTTCAATCACTTATGGTCCATGCTGTCTGTTTTTCCAGTATTTTTCATGTCTGTTGTCATCATAATTTTTTTTACAAAAATAATCGTCTCAGTTAACTGCTGTTTTAACTTCATTTTGGATGACATTTTCTTATTTTTTACTTCTATCTAATAAAATTGCTGAGCAATACATTTGGAGGAAGCTATGGTCCCGGTACTCCAACCCTTGTCTTTCTTTCCCTTTACCTCCTTAATACATGTGTGTATGTGAAACTATATTGTAAATGCTCCAGAGCAAAGCCATGTCTTTCATAACCCCTGTGAGGTGTTTTGGGCACTTGACAAATAATAACTCTTGCAGTGCCTTTCCTCAAAGTTGCTTAAAGTGCTTTACAGACATCAGTTAATTAGGCACATTTCCTCCCTTATGTGATAAGGGATATGCTACAAAGGTAATTTCAGCCATTACTGAAATGGTGGAATGATGAGGCTTGATTGTGTAACTGTGAAGAGCAACACGATGGAACAGTTTAAGATTGGAAGTAGCAGTACCACAGTCCAGTGAAACTGTGCAATGAATTTAGGTAGGCTGTAGGATGTAATTATCTTGTTATTATCTTTAGGATGTAATTATCTTGTTAGAATTTTGATGGAATATCAGAGATAGCATGCAACAAGTGGATTGGAATATTTAATTACTATAGTGTGAGCTTTATACCCCATCTGAAAGGTATGGTGGTATCGTAACACCCACCTATTGTGCATGGTCAATAGATATGATCCCTGCCCCAAAAAGCTTGCAGTGGAAGGGACATACTAGATAAGGAAAACGGTCATTGAGTAGGTGATGGTTGCAAAAGTTACTCCTGACAGAATTCTGCGCCAATGCGGGGGTGCAGAATTCATATGGCCTGCAAATTTCTGTGCCCCCCCGCACAGAAAAATACAGAAGAAATCTGCGGGGGGGCACATGTCTCTTCCCCAGCAGCTTGGGCAGTGTGTCTGTTGCAGCGTGTCTGGAGCAGCTTCAGAGATGCAAATCACTGCGGGGAGAGGGGGCTCTGAGTGCGTGCCTGCAGGGGAAACGTTGATCACTGTCAGGGGGCAGGGCTGGCCAACAAGCTAGAGAGACTGTGTCCCTCTCTTGACAGTGTGGCTCAAGGGGCGTGGAAAAGGTTAGGTCTTTTTGTTATGCAGGAGGAGGGCTCTATCCCCGAGGTAGAAGTATAGCAGCCTGCCTGCCTAGTAAATAACTTCTTCAGAATTGAAAAAACACTTACTTAAATATTAGTATCATGTTACTGAAAATCCTTCGTTTTTAAGTTAAAGAAAATAGCTTTTCTTAATGTTGCTGTTGATGGTTAATTGATCTCATTCTCTGAGGCAGAAATGTAGCAACCTGTCTGCATAGTAACATTGTAAATTATTCTATAGATCGTTAACTGTTCCTATTCTCAGTCAGTTCCCTCAGGAGCATAAAAACCTGTAGAAGTTTTAAGGCCCCTACATTGCCAGAGTGATGCAAACCCTTTTAAATGAGAGTAAGGGAAGAACTGTGTGCTTTCTCACTTTTTCCCTGTGCCAAAGTGGTACAATGTGGTTAGATTTTTACTTACCCATTTAAAAAAAAAAAAAAACTTTTGAGGGCAAATAAAACATTTTATCAAGTAGTCAATAAGATGTCAGGACAATCAAAACCAAGCACTTCCCAAAGTACCCAGCTAGGTCCAGGACAATGATTAGCAAAATTGTATTGACTTTCAGGTGTGAAAGACTGAGCAATTTAAAATTACATTCCTTTTTTTTTTCTTTCTGTTTTGATGTTCTGTAATGTAATTGTTATGTTCCAAATATGAAAGTCCAGGATTATAACTGGAATGCAGGGTATTAGTTACCAAGTATTTGTAACTTAACTTTCTTTTGTTTAGGAAATGCTGACTTTTTTTTCTGTGTTGTAGTTTAAATAACTTACCAAAACAATTGAAACTGGTGTGATTATATTGCATTATTTTGACAAATAAAATTTGCAGAATTTTTAATTTTTTGGCACAGAATCCCCCCAGGAGTAGAAAGTAAGGTCGTTCGTCTATTTAGAGGCAGATTATGATAGCTTTATTCACAATGAGTGCTTTCTTACTCCGTGTGAAATCCCACTGAAGTCAGTGGGCCTGTTTACAGATTGAGGCATTACCAAACTTGAATAAGTGTACCATAGTCAGGTCCTCATTTGTTTGGCACACACCTTGTTCCAAAGTTTGTTCCCCAGTATTGATAACCCATTGGATTTTTAGTGAACAAATGGAAGAATTTCTTATTTGTATGGCTATATTTGCACTGTTTGAACCTCCTCTAGCTGATTAACTGCCTCCATTAAGAACGTAGATATAAGTACAACAGCATAGCTGAATGTTAGAGAGGTTGAAGTGTTCTCCCACTGGTTTTTGAATGTTGTGATTCCTGATGTCAGATTTGTGTCCATTTATTCTTTTGCGTAGAGAGTGTCCGTTTTGGCCAATGTACATGGCAGAGGGGCATTGCTGGCACATGATGGCATATATCACGTTGGTAGATGGCATATATCACGTTGGTAGATGGCGTGGCTGATGTAGTTAGGTCCTATGATGGTGTCACTTGAATAGATATGTGGACAGAGCTGGCATTGGGCTTTGTTGCAAGGATAGGTTCTTGGGTTAGTGTTTATGTTATATGGTGTGCGGTTGCTGGTGAGTATTTGCTTCTGGTTGGGAGGCTGTCTGTAAGCGAGGACTGGCCTGTCTCCCAAGATCTGTGAGAGTGAGGGATAGGTTGTAGATCTTTGATGATGCACTGGAGAGGTTTTAGTTGAGGGCTGTAGGTGATGGCTAGTGGTGTTCTGTTATTTTCTTTGTTGGGCCTGTCCTGTAGTAGGTGGCTTCTGGGTACTCTTCTGGGTCTGTCAATCTGTTTTTTCACTTCAGCAGGTGGGTATTGTAGTTTTAAGAATGCTTGATAGAGATCTTGTAGGTGTTTATCTCTATCTGAGGGATTGGAGCAAATACGGTTGTATCTTAGAGCTTGGCTGTAGACAATGGATCGTGTGGTGTGTCCTGGATGGAAGCTAGAGGCATGTAGGTAAGTATAGCGGTCAGTGGGTTTCTGGTATAGGGTGGTGTTAATGTGACCATCTCTTATTAGCACAGTAGTGTCTAGAAAATGGACCGCTTGTGTGGATTGGTCTAGACTGAGGTTGATGGTGGGATGGAAATTGTTAAAATCATGGTGGAATTCCTTGAGGGCTTCTTTTCCATGAGTCCAAGTGATGAAGATGTCATCAATGTAGCGTAAGTAGAGTAGGGGCGTTAGGGAACGAGAGCTAAGGAAGCGTTGTTCTAAGTCAGCCATAAAGATGTTGGCATACTGTGGGGCCATGCGGGCACCCATAGCAGTGCCACTGACTTGAAGGTATATATTGTCCCAAAATGTGAACTAGTTGTGAGTGAGGACAAAGTCACAAAGTTCACCCACCAGGTTAGCTGTGATATTATCGGGGATACTATTCCTGATGGCTTGTAGTCCATCTTTGTATGGAATGTTGGTGTAGAGGGCTTTCACATCCATAGTGGCCAGGATGGTGTTTTCTGGAAGATCACCGATGGATTGAAATTTCGTCAGGAAGACAGTGGTGCCTCGAAGATAGCTAAGAGTGCTGGTAGCATAGGGTCTGAGGCATCACGTCAGGAATCATAACATTCAAAAACCAGTGGGAGAACACTTCAACCTCTCTAACCACTCTCTCAGTGCAGTTAGAGGTGTGCAGGTTGAAGTGTGCAGACTTGAAGGTGGCAAATTTGCAACAAAAACACTTCAACCACTCTAACACCTTCAAGTCTGCACCAGGCGCCATGGCTGGTCCAACGGTACCAGTGGGCACCATGGCCCCTGACACAGCCCCCGGCTCCAAACACAGGGCTTGTTCGGTGTCTGGAGGCTCAGAAGGACCATTGGCCTCCCTCTCCAGACCTCCAAGGAAGGAGTCAGTGGGACATACATCCTCCGCACCCTGCCTGGAGACTGACCAGGTGGTGGACCCACTGGTGCTCGTGGACACTCAAATTACTGCACTGGCCTCCTCGCCCTCCCTGGATGAGGCGATTATGGCCCCCCCCCCTCCATTCCGCAGAAGGACTTTAGAGCCCACCAAAAACTTAAAAAGGGTGGCGTCAAGCCTCTACCTCCAAGCAGAGGAGATGGAGGAGCCATTGGGCTCCCTGTTTAATGTGCTGTCCTCCTCGGCGCCAGGCAGGGCGGCCTTGCCTCTCTATGAAGGGACGGCAAAAATTTCAAATGCCCTGTGGCAAACACCGGCCTCATTGGCCCCCATCTCTAAGACAGCAGAACAAGTGTTTTCCGTCAGCTGAGGGACATGAGTACTTATACATCCACCCTGCTTCTAACTCCCTGGTGGTTGAGTCTGTCAACCACAGGGATTGGCAGGGCCAGCCAGGCCCTACTCTGAAAAATAAAGATTCTTGGAGTCTGGACTCTTTTGCAAGGAAAATATATTCGTCCTTGAGCTTCCAGTTACGGGTAGCGAACCACCAGGCTCTCCTGGGCCAGTATGAGTTCAATCTGTGAGCTCCCTGCCCAAGTTTGAGGACTCCCTCCAGGAGCATGACAGGAAGGAGTTCAAAGCGCTGGTGGAGTAGGGTACATAGGCTGCCAGAACAACCCTGTAGGCAGCTTTGGATACGGCGGAAACGGCTTCATGTTCCATTGCGTCCGCAGTGTCCATGAGAAGGTGTTGTGGCTCCTGTTCTCTGGGCTGTCCAGTGAGGCGCAGACCTAACTGCAGGACCTCCCGTTTGACAGCAAAGCTCTGTTTGCAGAACAAATGGATACAAAGCTGCATGGCCTGAAAGACTCCCTCATGACTCTCCAGACTCTGGGTCTCTATGTTCCAGCTCCAGCTAAACCTAAGTTCAAGCTCAGGCCACCCACCCAAAATACAAGGCCACTTATAAGAAGTCACAGGACTGTAAGAGGCACCCACAGAGGCAGACTCAGCCTGTCCCCCAACCTGGGTCCTCCAAGGGCAAGCAGACAGGGAAACAGCTGTTTTGACGGGTTGCACCCTGCCAGTTCTTGTCAGGGATCCACAATAAAACTTCCCTTCTCCAATCGGTTGTTTGCTTTCCTCTTGGTGTGGTCGTGGCTGATCTTGGACCGATGGGTCTTCAATACCATCTGTCAAGGTTTCTTTCCCCACTCTGAACTTAGGGTACAAATGTGGGGACCGGCATGGACACTTCTAAGCCTAATTACTAGCTTAGATCTGGTATACACTGCCACCACCCAGAATTTCAGTGTCTGGGCATTCTCTGTTTCCCCCAAAACTCCCCCCCCCGGGTTGCCTTGAGGGACTTCACCAATTCCCTGGTGAACACAGATCCAAATCCCTTGGATCTTAAAACAAGGAGAAATTAACCAGCCCCCTCCTTTCCCCCCACCAATCCCTGGTGAGTCCAGATCCAATTCCCTTGGATCTTAAAACAAGGAAAAATCAGTCAGGTTCTTAAAAAGAAAGCTTTTAATTAAAGAAAGAAAAGGTAAAAATTATCTCTGTAAAATCAGGATGGAAAATGCTTTACCGGGTAATCAGATTCTTATAGACCAGAGGGAGGCCCCCACCAGCCTTAGGTTCAAAGTTACAGCAAACAGAGGTAAAATCCTTCCAGCAAAGAGAAGCATTTACAAGTTGAGAAAACAAACATAAGACTAACACGCCTTGCCTGGCTAATTACTTACAAGTTTGAAACATGAGAGACTGATTCAGAAAGATTTGGAGAGCCTGGATTGATGTCCTGTTCCTTTCAGTACCGAGAGCGAACAACGAACAAAATGAAGAGAGCACAAACAAAGACTTCCTTCCACCAAGATTTGAAAGTATCTTGTCCCCCTATTGGTCCTCTGGTCAGGTGTCAGCCAGGTTTACTGAGCTTCTTAACCCTTTACAGGTAAAAGAGACATTAACCCTTAATTATCTGTTTATGACACCATCTCTCAAGGCTACACCCTCGAGTTTACTTCCTCTCTGCCAAACCACCTCCCGCCCCCATCCCTCCTGGGGGACCCCTTGCATGAGGCCCTGTTCGAGCAGGAGGTGGGGCGGCTCCTGGGCCTAGGAGTGGTGGAAGCGGTACCTGGGGAGTTCAAAGGCAAGGAGTACTACTCCCACTATTTCATTATCTCGAAGGCCAAAAGGTGGCTCAGGCCCATCTTGGACCTGTGACGCCTGAACCAGTACATGGTGAAGCTTAAGTTCCTCATGGCCTCCCTGGCCTCCGTCATCCCGTCCCTGGATCATAGGGACTGGTACACTGCCCTTGATCTGCAGGAGGCATACTTCCATATTCATGTATTGGAGGGGCACAGACGTTTCCTCCATTTTGTGGTAGGGCAGGAACACCACCAATTTATGGTCCTCCTGTTTGGCCTGTCCACTGCTCCCAGGGTGTTCACAGTATGTCGGTGGTAGCAGCCTACCTTAGGCGCTGGGGGGTCCAGATCCCCTATCTGGACAACTGGTTGGTACCAAGTCCACATTCAGTCCCAGAGTCTGTGGTCGGTTTGGGATCTGACCCTCCACATAAACGTCAAGGAGCTCAGGGCAGTATGGCTGGCATGCATGGCCTTCCATTTGCACCTGGAGGGCTGGGTGGTCAGGGTCCTCACGGACAACACGGCCTCAATGTTCTACGTCAACAGGCAAGGCAGGACCCGACTCTGCCTTCTGCTGTGAAGCCTTCAGGCTGTAGGATTTTTGTATAGTCCACGATATCTGCCTACAGGCCTTCCATCTGTCGGGTGCCCGGAATGCGCGGGCGGATCACTTGAGCAAGGACTTCTCCTCTCAGCACAAGTGGTCTCTCCCTCGAGAGGTGGTGCACAGACTTATCCAAGTATGGGGAATTCCCCAGGTGGACCTGTTCGTGACTTGGCAGAACCGTCGTTGTCTCCGGTTCTGCTCCAGGGTTGGGCCGGGACGGGGTGCTATCTCCTATGCCTTCCTCCTGTCTTGGTCAGGCCAGTTTCTCTATGCCTTTCCCCTGTTCCTACTGATCGGCAAAGTCCTGGAAAAGATAAAGATGGACAAGGTCTGGGTCCTGATTGTCCTGGCATGGCCCAGGGAGGATTGGTTTGGGACCTTCCCGGGCCTGGCTGTTGCCCCGCTGTGGCCGTTACCGTTCTGCCCGGATCTGCTGTCCCAGAATCAGGGCTGCCTCCTCCACGTCAACCTAGTGGCACTCGACTTCACAGTGTGGCTGCTCAATGGTTAGGTAGGGAGGAAAGGACGTGCTCAGAAGGGGTTCAATGTGTTCTCCTAAAAAGTAGGTGGCCCTCCACACACCAAGCCTACTTGGTAAAGAGGTCTTGATTTTCCCGATGGGCAGCTGAGCGGGGCCTTTCCCCAGCTTATCCTGGACTACTTCCTTCAGCTTAGAGCCCAGAGCCTGGTGCTG
Organism: Chelonoidis abingdonii; assembly: GCF_003597395.2. Taxonomy (NCBI): domain Eukaryota; kingdom Metazoa; phylum Chordata; order Testudines; family Testudinidae; genus Chelonoidis; species Chelonoidis abingdonii. Next base: position 87,026,301 of record NC_133775.1, read on the forward strand.
TCCTCAGTCAAGGTGCACCTGACGGTCATATCGGCCTTCCATCCGTCAGTGCAGGACCACACGGTATTCTCCCATGCTATGACTGGCTGATTCTTTAAGGGGTTGAATCATCTCTTCCCATATGTTAGGCTCCCAGTCCTGCAGTAGGACCTGAATCTGGTGTTTGCCCCCGCTTGAGCCACTAGCCAAGTGCTGCTGGTCACACCTCTCATGGAAGGTGGCCTTCCTGGCTGCAATAATGTCAGCCAGGAGGGTCTCGGAGCTCAGGGCCCTGACCTCTGAGCCCCCGTACACAGTGTTTCATAAGGATAAGGTCCAGCTCTGCCCACACCCTTCATTCCTCCCGAAGGTGTTCTCCGCCTATCACATGGGTTAGGACATTTTTCTGCCAGTCCTCTGCCCCAAGCCCCACACGTTCAGTGAGGAGCACTGCCTCCACACACTGGATGTGAGACGGGCTCTGGCATGCTATGTGGAGCAGACTAAACCATTCGGAAAGTCCTCGCAACTGTTCATCGCCTCAGCCGAGCGCGTGAAAGGTCGTCCGATCCCCACTCAGCGGCTCTCCAACTGGATCACCTCGTGCATCCGTACCTGTTATGAGCTGGCGGGAATCCCTCTGCCACCAATTGTGAAGGCGCACTCGACTTGGGCGCAAGTGTCGTCAGCTGCCTTTTTGGCCCACATCCCCATTCAGGACATTTGTAAGGCTGCCACATGGTTTTCAGTTCACACGTTCACCTCACACTATGTGATCGTCTCCTAGACCAGAGAAGACGCCAGGTTCGGCAGGGCTGTGCTCCGTCCCAAGAATTTGTGAACTCCTATCCACCTCTAAGAGAGAGAGCTTGGAATCACCTGTTGTGGAATACACATGAGCAATCACTCGAAGCAGAAAAGACAGTTACCTTTTCTCTAACTGGTGTTCTTTGAGATGTGTTGCTCATGTCTATTTCACATCCTGGCCTCCTTTCCCTCTGTCAGAGTTATCTTGAAAGAAGGAACTGAGGGTGGGAGGAGCATGCAGTGCCCATTATACTGCTCCATGGAGGCACCACTCCAGGGGTCACTGGGGTGCTCCCCATGGGTACTGCTAGAAGCAAAACTTCTGGCACCAGTACACGTGGTGAGCATGCACACCTATTGTAGAATAGACATGAGCAACACATCTTGAAGAGTACCAGTTATGGAAAACTTTTCACATGACACTGTTGTAGTTGGTATTGCAAGATATTTACGTGCCAGATGCGCTAAAGATTCATATGTCCCATCATGCTTCAACCACCATTCCAGAGGACATGTTTCCATGCTGATGATGGGTTCTGCCTGATAATGATCCAAAGCAGTGCAGACTGACACATGTTCATTTTCATCGTCTGAGTCAGATGCCACCTGCAGAAAGTTGATTTTCTTTTTTGGTGGTTTGGGTTCTGTAGTTTCCGCCTAAGAGTGTTGCTCTTTTAAGACTTCTAAAAGCATGCTCCACACCTCGTCCCTCTCAGAATTTGGATGGCACTTCAGATCCTTAAACCTGGGGTCGAGTGCTATAGCTATTTTTAGAAATCTCACATTGGTACCTTCTTTGCATTTTGTCAAATCTGCTGTGAAGAAGGTATTCTTAAAACGAACATATGCTGGGTTATCACCCGAGACTGTTATAACATGAAATATATGCAGAATTCAGGTAAAACAGAGCAGGAGACGTACAATTCTCCCTCAGAGAATACAGTCACAAATTTAATTGACACATTTTTTTAAAGAGTATCATCAGTATGGAACCATGTCCTCTGGAATGGTGGCTGAAGCATGAAGGAGATTACAAATATTTAGCATATCTTGCATGTAAATATCTTGCAATGCCAGATACAACAGTGCCATGCGAATGCCTGTTCTCAATTTAAGATGACATAAGTAAGAAGCAGGCAGCAGTATCTTCCATCAATGTAAACAAATTTGTTTGTCTTAGCTATTGGCAGAATAAGAAGTAGGACTGAGTGGATTGTAGGCTCTAAAGTTTTACACAGTTTTTTGTTTTTGAGTGGAGTTATGTAACCAAAAAAAATCTGCATTTGTAAGTTACACTTTCACGATAGAGATTGCCTTACAGTACTTGTATGAGGTGAGTTGAAAAATACTATTTCTTTTGTTTATCATTTTTACAGTACATATATTTGTAATAAAAAATATTATAAAGTGAGCACTGTGCACTTTATATTCTGTGTTGTAATTGAAATTAATATTGAAAATGTAGAAAAACACCCAAAAATATTTAATAAATTTCAATTGGTATTTTATTGTTATAAGTGCAAATAATCACGATTAATTTTTTAGTTAATCATGTAAGTTAACTGTGATGAATTGACAGCCCTAAAAATTAGTAACATTCCTACTCTTTTGTAGCTCCCCTGCCCCCATCACTGCTTATCAATCTGTAAGGGCATTTGTTTCCGCTGAAAGCGTTTCTGCACTTGCCTCCTCTGTTGTTTCCTTTTCTGTATCTTCTCCACCTCTGCAGCTGCTCACCCTCTTCATCTTCCCCACTTCAGCTGATTTGCCTCTTCTGTAGTATCTGTGGCTCATCACAACTCAGCAGTGATTGTGCTGAGGTGATGGATTTTAGGTAGGTAAATTTTATTTGGCCAATGAATTTTATAAATTCCATTACCTGAGCATACAAGTATTAGGACCCATCAAGGTGTGTTTGCATGAAAGTGGCATGCACATAGATGGAGAGCCACTTTGCAAATCAGGCCTCAGATGTGTCAGAAGTTTATAAAACTTGACTGTTTCCCTCCCAAGTGTATTATTCTCATTTGCATCAGCTGCCTTCCTCCTAGATTCTCAATCTTACTGCTTGTGCAGACTGAGATGAAAAGACAGTGCAAGGCCAATTCTAAATGTGAACTATGTTCACCTTCAACTGTCAAACAGTGTCATTTATATGGAGCACTGTAGTATATACGCAGAACTTCACAAATTCCTGCTCCTGGGATCTTACAGTTTAATCCAAAGACATAATATAACAATTGCAAATCAAGAGAGCAACACTGATGTCTGTCTTAAGGAAGGGTTTTAATGAGCAAGCTGGTGCCTGTTGCACAAAATGTAGATGGCTATTTCAAGACTATGGGACAGAGAATACAGAACAGTGAGACTGTAAGGAGTGAGGTCACCTAGGAGCTGCAGTTGCTACTGAAAGCCAACTGTAAGGGGAAAAACAGCTGGAGGCTTTGGGTAAAAGTCTTGTGAAGCAGTGAAAATGCAGTTTTGCTACCTTTGCTTTACATGCATCATGTTGCACAGTTGAACACATGAATCTTGGCTTGTGTAAGCCCTTACTCACCTCTTTGTGACGAGACTGTCTTTTTGTTATACGTACAGTGCCAAGCACCATGGGGCCTTGGTATATGACTGGGGCTCCTGAGGTGCTACCGCAGAGCAAACAACAATATCATCGTTGGTGCACAATTACTCAGAAACTAACCCTTCTGAAGTATTGAGATGGAAAGACCCCCTCGGGGAAGAGACATGGCCTGCGTAATTGTCCATAAAGAGCAATTAATGATAACATTTCACTTTGAGATTTACTGACTGTAGACTGAGGTTTAATTTAATAGACTCATAGACATGTAGGGCTGCAAGGGACCTTGAGAGGTCATCTAGTCCAGCCCTCAATGTAATATGTAATAACTAGACCATTCCTGAAGGATGTTTGTCTAACCTGTTCTTAAAAATCTCCAATGATGAAGATTCCTAGGCAGTTTGTTCCAGTGCTTAACTACGCTGACAGTTAAGAAGTTTTTCTTAATATCCAACCTAATTCTCACTTGATTCAATTTAAGCCTATTGCTTCTTCTCTCGTAAATTTAGAGATTAAGAGAACAATTTTTACCCTCCTCCTTTTAATGGACCTTTATGTACTTGAAAACTGTTATCATGTCTCTCTCTATCTGCCCCCCCCTTGGTCTTCTTCAGACTGAACAAACCCAGTTTTTTCAATCTTTCTTCATAGGTCATGTTTTCTAGATCTTTAATCATTTTTTATTGCTCGCCTTTGGACCTTTTCCAGTTTGTCAACATCTTTTCTGAAATGTGGTGCCCAGAACTGGACATGATACTCCAGCTGAGGCCTTATCAGCGCAGAGTAGAGCGGAAGAATTACTTCTCATGTCTTGCTTACAACATTCCTGTTAATACATCCCAGAATGCTATTTACTTTTTTTCAGTGTTGTTATACGGTTGACTTATATTTAGCCCGTGATGCACTGTAATCTCCAGATCCCTTTTTGAAGTACACCTTCCTAAGCAGTCATTTCCTATTTTGCATGTGTGCAGTTGATTGTGCCTTCCTAAGTGGAGTACTTTGCATTTGTCTTCATTGAATTTCACTCTGTTTATTTCAGACCATTTCTCCAGTTTGTCCAGATGATTTTAAATTTTAATCCTATCCTCCAAAGCACTTGCAACCCCTCCCAGCATGGTATCATCTGCAAACTTTATAAGTGTGCTGTCTATGCCATTATCTAAATCATTGATTAAGATATTGAACAGAACTGGCATGAGGCCAATCCATGAGACCCCAGTCGATCTGATCTTCCAGCTTGACTGTGAACCATTGTGACTACTCTCTGGGAATGGTTTTCCACTCAGTTATGCACTCACCTTATAGTAGCTCCATCTAGGTTGTATTTCCCTAGTTTGTTTATGCGAAGGTCATGTGTGACCATATCAAAAGTATTACTAAACTCAAGATATACAACATATTACGCTCCCCCCCCATTTAAAGGCACATCCCTTGGCCTGTGCCACTTCCCTTAGCCCCCATTGGCCTGGAATAGTGAACCGCGGCCAGTGGGAGCTGCGATCGGCTGAATCTACGGATTCTGCAGGTACACAAACTGTCCCGGCCCGCCAGTGGATTTCCCTGACGGGCCGCATGCCAAAAGTTGCTGATCTCTGCTCCAGAGTGACTGCAGTATAGGAGAAAGGCAGCTGTTATCAACATTGTGTCATATTGTATGAACGTCAGCTAATACCTTCCAAATGAAATGTGTGACTATTGATGTTTTGTAGGCTTTCATACCATTCATCTCAGCTTTCTGATGTCTCTATAAATGTACATACAGTGATACTTTTTTTGCTCCATTTACTCCCCAACTGCATAAAGTATAGTAGTTGAGCAGCTCTAATCCTGGTCTTTCCAAACTTGCACAGTGAAAGAAGTACTCCTACAAATATTTGCATTCCCTCCGCTGCGACAGGCTTCCTTCTTTCATGTCAAATACTCAGGCTGGCCAAGTCACTGCTTTGAAACATCACAAAAATCAATATGCCTCTCCCATGTTGTTAGAAGTATTAAGATTCATTGACTAGCAATAGTTGCAAATCCAAAGCTACAGATAAAAGTAAAAACCAAATTTTTAACTTCAGTGGCATTAAAGATACTTTTTGCATTTGCTCCCCTCCTGTATACACCAGCCCCCTGCTCCCATTCACTCACACAGTCAACAAGGTGAGAAATTCATAATGTTGATCCCCACTTCCCTGAGAAAGGTTTGTGGTAGAATTAATTTGTGTTGAAAAGACCTATTATGTTTCATTTCACCCAGATTTTTTTTTAAAAGCACAGCATTTTTTACACCAAATGTCATGAAAAGGCCTATGAGACCACTTGTTCACAGAGCAGAAATAGATTCAGGAAGACAGATGGCCTGTCAGACCAAAGCAAGACTCATTAGCCCCACAGGAGCAGTCAGGATTGACGAGGTTGAACCTCCAGGGCTACTTCAACACCATTCTGAAAGGGTGGTTTTTAAATTATTTGTTACATACTTGGCTCTTTGGTTCACTTCACAATGCATCTGTGGTTACACTAGCTAAGGTAAAAATTAGATGAGCATTGAATCCTGCTCGGAGGCAGAGGCTCATTAGCAGCCAGGGTAGATGCATTATGAGGGGTTCTGTTAAGAAGAGATCAGCATAGAAGGACCATTGGTTTATTATAATATGGCCATTTTTATGTTTGATATGGATTAAAGGAATTTTTTACCTTTCTTTTTCCATAAATGGCCAGGTGTTGGGCATGGCCCACAAATGTTTAGTTCTGTTGTTCAGCTTGGACAATCTATTGTATGAGAAGACCAAATAGATCCTTGAGGGGCACATATTTCAGAGATGATACACAATCGATTCCTATATTTTATGCATTGCTTATACCACAGGAGGGCAGTTCCTGACACCGAAACAAGGTTCTTTAGTTGTCATATCATCCAGTAATAGCCTTATTTGAAGCAGACTCTCAAACCATTACCCAACCAAATCTGATTCAGGAGGAATCCGGACTCCCCGTTCTCTCTGAGAAGCACAGTAGCCTCACAGTGGGAGTTAAGTGGAGTGGTCCAAAATTGCCTAGAACAGGGAAGCATCTGCAGTCTCAAGGCAATTATAACAGAGAAGAGGCATTCGAATTTATGATGTTATAGCATTTTTATGTTCAAGCTCTACTTTGATTCTTTTGCCGCCTCTTTTTTACCTTTGCAAGATTATGAACATCAAGTTTTACATTAATTCGGCCTACTTATTTCGTGGTTTGATAATCACTTTCTTTGTAGATGTCCTGCTCTGACTTTTTTTCTTTCTTTGATTTATGGCAGCGTATGGTGTTCTGCACCAAGACTAGATGTGTTAAATAGATGTTTTAAGTCTAACACTAGGCTATTGTGTACACACCATAGAGGCTAACAATAGCCTAGTGTTAGACATAAAACATCTATTTAAGTCTAAATTTTAGGGCAGTGATGTGCTTTGTACGTTCGTAGGGTTTGTGCTTTTATTGTAAATAAAAGTTTAAATCAAATACATGATTCACCCTCTTGCTTGTAATCTACTCAAGACAACTTGCGTTATCCAAGAAGTCATTTCTCCAGGCCAAGGTTAGGTTTATTGAGGGACTGCCCTTGTGCCTGTGCTGCAGTCTTTTGTAATTCATATAGGTAGGACTTTTCAGGGCTGCTAGACTTTCACCAGCACTAAAGTCAGTGAAAAATGTTTTTGTAGTAATGCTTTAGGAGTTGATTATAAAACCATTTGTCTCCTGCATTATACACTATTCAGTGCAAAAGTGATTGGATGCAACATCTCTTGTGCTTTTACCTTAGGATAACATAAATTTCACAAAAGCCATAAGGAGAAAAGTACACAGTTTCTTAATATCTATTAGTTTGACATTAGCCATGGAATACTTACTGAGAGATAATCAGGATACCATTTTATAAAGCCAGCAAAGATTACTGAGGAAGACTGCACTTAGCATTTTGGAAACAAAAAAACAAACAGAGAAAACTACTAAAGTTTTTAAAGAAAATACATCACCAGATGTTTCCTAGATCAGTGGTTCAGGGTCTAACACAAGGTAATTAGCTCCACCTTATATAATGCGAATTATTGCTTTTCACCCTTTGGATACTGCTAATGAAGAGACCTGTGCTGAGGCCTGAAATGAAGTGCAGGATCATTTTTTAAGTCTGGTGCTGTTTCCTTTAGCTATCACATTACCTTATGCCACAGGGAGTGGAAGACTGTAAATAACAGTTCTTTATCCAGACATACATAAGTACAAGCATGGACACGCAATTTGAGTCTCTTCTTTCAGACCTGTATTTGTAATTCCTTACTGCCCTCCTTCTCCCCCAAATGCTATTTCTGTAAGATTATAGTAGTGGTTCCCATTACAGTGTTTGAGCTTATCATAGTCTTTATTCTCGCAAAACCCTTGTGAGGTAGGAAAGTACCGTTACCCCATTTTACAGAGGGGAAACCGAGGTACAGAGAGGCATGGATGCACAGAATGAATTAGGCACCAAAGTCCCTGTTTTAGGCACTTAAGTCCCATTTTCGGTACCACTACAATGCACAACATTCCCACTGAATGCTGTTGTTTCTAAACTATAAAAGTTCCCATGGTGCCTACATGGTGTTCATGCTGCTGCCTATCTCCCACCTAAGCCCCAGAGTGATTCACAAACCCGGGAAAGATAGGCATTTGGTTGCCTCAGTTATGTGCACATCCTGATCCCATAGGTGCCATCTGTGTATGCCTACTGATTAGGCCCCTCAGGCGAGTCCACATAAAACACTGGAGGCGGAGAGGAGGACAAGAAACTCTCTCGTAACTTTTATCCCAATGGTTAGGGTATGTGTGAGACTCCGGGTTGAAGTCACCCTTCCACCTAAAGGGAAGAAGGATAGGCATCCAGCTGAGTGCTTTAATCATTAATATCATGAGATATTCTAAGGTAGGAATCTCTGAGTCTCTCCTGTTGCAGCTGTTGCATTGTGGATAGTTATTGGAGCAGGGGCACTGGATCTTGGATGTCCAACGTCCTAGCTGGCTGCGCTAGCCACCAGGCTACAGAGTCATTCTCAAGCTTGTGCTCCCTCTTGCTTTCTCTCTGGCCCAAATGACTCTAAGTATTTCTCCAAAGTGCAGTGCCTTCAATAGGAGAGACTGAGGGAGCCCATATCTTAATATCCAATAGCTCAGAGATTAGGACACTCACCTGAGAGGTGGCAGATCCCTATTCAAATCCTTTCTCCTCCTCAGATGGAAGGGGGCCTTGATCCCAGGGGAGTAGCCTAACCACTGGGCTAAAAATTATAGGGAGGTCCTGGTCCTCCCTCTTCTCCTCCACCTGTTTTCTTGCAAAAATGGCTTTGGCGACTAACTCCAGGAGAGAGTTCACAGCTGAGAATCACAAGCAGAGCTAGGCACCTCCCTGCAGGCTTGTTTTAGGTTCCTATCTCCGTGACAGGGGGTGGGGTTTAGCACACACCCTTCTGGTTGCATATCCCATTGGCTAGCTCAAGTGGCTTGTTGTCTAGATTATCATTTACAAAAGCCAGTATAAAGTACACTCTCTCTCCACTTATTGTATAGGAGCATAGGTACCTAACTCAGGTTTTGTGAATTGCAGTGATTTCCTAGGCACCTAAAAGTCAGGCGCTGTGATGGTCAGTATCACAACACCCAACTCTTTTTGTGCCTCCATGCCTAAGTGATATTCCTAAGGTCAAACAGAAAGTCCATGTGACCTTGGCTCTGGCAAGTCCCGTGGTTTTTGCCCTAACTACTACTTCAGCCTTCCTCTCTCCCTCTTCTTGAATGAGGTAGTGCAAGTTCCTTTTGGATTCTCTTTGCCAAAAAAACCCCCTTGCATTGAGAAGCAGCCAGGAGCCAAGGTAGTTTCAAAACATGAAAGGGGCATGGAGAAAGACAGAAGAGCTGTGGTGGTGCACCCATTGTGCACTCTGTGCCTGACCTGCCCTTTCAGATTATCAAAGGGGAGAAAAAAGAGGAAGCATAAAGTACCAAATTCCTTGCAGTTTTCTTAGGGCTTGTCTATAAGAACAGTTATTGCATGGCAAGCTGAAGTATGGACCCTGCTACAATGGGATAAAAATTCCCTTGTGCACTTTGATCTACTCTCATTTCAAAGTGGGGAAGATCAAAGTGAACCTGTAGCATGTGGTAGTAGGTCCACATGGACCTAGTGTGTGGCACGCTGATGCAGGATCGATTTACACCTCAGTGTGCTGTGCACTAACTGTTCATATAGACAGGCCCTGAGAGAAGAAGAGCATGTCAGGCCTGCATGTCAGATTGGCTTTAGATGTGTGTATTTTCCTAGTCTAAACTGAATGTGCACTGATGACATAAGCAATCCTCTGAATTGCTCTGTTTTCTGTGCTGATTTTATATATAATGTTGTCTCATGTTCTTATCTGTTGTGAAACCTCCCAGAGAGAGGCTCAGCAGATATACATTGAAACAACAAATAATTTAACAAAAATCTACTTCTATGAGGTGACACAGAGCTGAGTTTTCTGAAAGGAGCTATACAGTTAATACAGTCACAGCCAATTTTACTATGAAATCTATGCTAGCCAATCAGGTTGCTGACTGAATGACTATTACTAATAAAATAAAAACTGGAAACATTCTGATAAATCAATAAGAGTTTTATTGTCATTTCTATCAATAAATAGTGCTCTAACTTGCTGAAATTAATCCAGTCTAGGTGTTGGAATTGGGTCATAAGAGTCTAGCTACTGGAGTCTGTTTTTGGCCGTGTCATTAAGCTGTACTGTTATCTGGGGCAGGTCACTTATCTTCTGAACCTCAGATGAAAGGTGTTGTTATATACTGTTGAAATGCAAAGTTTTATTGATAGCCAATGCAAATGCCACAGGTTCAGAATAGTTCAGTGAGCAACTAAAATCATAGTTTTCGTACACCTTTTACATTATTTCATAACAGAGCCCTTAGAATAGATATTGAGGGATGCATCTGAAAATAATTAAACAGAGAAAAAAAATAGGATGTCATTACATTATATGAGGTTGGAGAATTGTGAAACTTGGGTTTTGTAGTGCCCTAGAGTTATTCAGCAATTCCAGGAGCGCTGAAGACTTAAAAAATTATATATAGTCCGTTCTTAGTGTGTACATTCAGTGACTCCTTTTCCCCGCATGTAGCTCTAACACTGACATATCACATGACCTAGACTCAAAAAAGGATGTTTTTCCTTTGATGATTATGGTTTTAGAAAATTGTTTATTATAATACTGCACTACACGCACAAGTTCACGTCCCTTTTTCATATAAATGGCATGAGAATTACTCCTCTTTATTCAGGGGTCCAGCACTTGAGAAAAGGAAGACTTAGCAGAAGACGCATGCTTCTATATTCAGGTTCTTATCACATCTTGTTACATGATATTTGAAGGCCAAACTTCATTGTAATTTCTCTTGGCTGCCTTCCCTCATCTTTCCATCAAGCAACATAGAAATAGTAAATGAACGATAGTCCATACGGCTTGAATCACCCATTATTTGCCTTTTTGATCTGGGAAAAATTTGAGCGAGAGAACTTGACAATTTGGTCCACTTGTGTGCATTGTGTTTTCACCTGGAGGTCTGCACAAGCTAGTGTATATTCTCAGGGAACATTCATTTTCTCCTAATCCCTGTCCATTCCCTATTTCCTCCACCAAAACTTACAGTTGGTGGTGGTTCTTTCACAAGGCTAGCATTCAATATAGTAGTACTAAATGTTCTGTGCAAATAGAGGGATTGTAGGCTATTTGCAAGTAACCGTGCTCAGATCAGAGAAATGACATCTTTAAGGAGCATACGTCAGGGATTAAAGCCTTCAGTGTTTATACAGCAAATAACATTTATACAGGCAAGGCTTGAAACAATCTGCCACACCTTATTTTTGATATGCTAGTGCTGCACGTGCTTGTTGTCATGCTTGCTGTCCAAGTACAAATGATGGCATCAGTTTATTTTCAAGCCACCCTTTCACGACAGTCCATAATAAAGTAAACTGTTATTTTAGGAGAATGTCTGACTATGCAACTAAGTTGGTTCCCACCATAACTAGATATGCTGCCATGCAAAGTCTGTGACATCCATGATAAAAAAAAAAAAAGGAGGAAAGCAGATGTAAAATGTGAACAGCTAATTAAAATTCGTGAGGAAACATGCATATCAGAACATTGCTCCTTGGGGGGAAAAATGCTGAATATCCTTGTCCGCTCTGGAAAAAAAACCCTGAGTCATGGTCTGATTTCCTTAGACATCAGAACATGAGTTAGTTGTTTTGTTATAAGAACATTTCAGCATCCTCGATTTGATATGCATGTCCCTTTTAAATGTGTATGGGGCATAATAATAGTATTCTTGATGTAGAACATCAGTTAGAAAATACTGTCTTGCAAAAACAAAAATGCATAAAATTAGTATGTCTTTACCGGCAAATAATTTGCTGTTAAAATTTGTCTTGATTTGATTCTGTAACTCTTTGGAAAGTTATGTGATTCATACTATATGTCTGCTTTTGACTTACTGACCATGTGAAATATGCATATGTTGTGCCTTGTAATATATGGACTTAAACTCTACCATCATGTTGACCTGTAATGTCCACTATGTGCCAAGCAGAGAAGGTGTGACCCCTGGCCTAGAGTTCTCACACTTTAACATAGACACTCAGACAAAGAATTAGGGGGAAGGACATGGGGTTTAGTATTCCCAGCATACCCCTCAGAGTTGTCATTGCCTATCAGTAACTTGTGCATAGGAATCATAGTGGTGAAGATAGAAGAGTGAGCTCAGTACAGTCATTCTATGCATGGGGGCGGCATGGATGAACACATGGAGATGTAAGAAGCCAGAAAATCTATGGATAAAACTGCCATGATTGGAAAAAGCGTGCGGGGTATTCTGGCATTTAGCTTGCATCAATCTAGGCCTTGAGGTGCTAGATTAACAGACCAGAGGGGAGGTGCTTATCTCTGCTTGGGATTCCCAAGTCTGAGCATATCTGTAGAGAGGCACCTAAACCAGATCAGCCCTTTCTTGTAAACAGGGAGAGAGACCTACTCCACTTTAGCCAATAGTCCTGTGGTTAGGGCACCCAGCTGGGATGTAGGAGACTCAGTGAGAAATTCCCACTCTGCCTTATTTGGAGCAGGTATTTGAACCCATGGGTTCCATATCACAGGTGAGTGGGTGTGCTGGGAGACACCTCCTCCAAAAATAATTCTCTCCCTATTGGTCTTTTGTGCCCTGACCTCACCTACTGAATCAGCCCCCCTAGGCGGACAGATTGGGGTACGCCTAGATTTAGAATCTGGGTCTTAGGAGTGAATTAGGGTTCCAAGCAGCTTGTTAATTATGTGACAGCATTAACAGTTAGGCAGCTTTGCCCATGCCTGCTGCAGAAACCTAGACGCCATGGGGACATTAAGTTCCTACAAGATTAGGTGGCAGCTGAGCGGTGGTTTTGTAAATGTCAGCCTTGCCTACATGTTGGATTTAGATATCTGAAGAGGCAGTGAGGTGCTTTTTGTGAATCTAGCCCTTGGTGCCTCCAATGTACTGTGTACCTTAGACTGACACATCCAGTGGTCAGTTTACCATGTACCAATGAATATATTGAAACTTAAATGGTGTGTTTATCTACAGTTAATGAGGTAGAGGTGCAAAATAGACATGTTATACCTAGTCCACAGAGAAGTATATTAGTGCATACCACAGACATTTTATTCCTTATTATTTATCATACAGGCCACCCCCGTATTAAGTTTCTTTGGTAGCTGTCAAATTTCTGTCTCTCAAGAGAATATGGGGCGTGCATGACTCAGTCTGTGGGGGCAATGCCACAGATTGTGTTGTCTTAATTGTTTGACTACCCAAAGGGAGAGTAGGGGAAAAATAGTTTCAAAAGAATCAAGTTAACCCTGAAATTATGTTGCAGAGTTTACCGTGGGCCTATGCAGCTCCACATTGCTTCTCTGCCTGACATCCCCTCCTGACAAAGGTTTTCACCCTGGCTTTTTAAGACAATATCATCATTAAGAAGAGCTTTGGTGTCTTTATCTAAACCACAACCGTAGATTTATACTCCGAGATCATGGATCTAAACCCGTCAGAATTCAATCTTAAGGGTTTTGTGATAAATCCTCTTTTTTTTTTTCTTGCACCTTCAGTTCTAAATGGGCACCTGGAACAACATCTGCAACAGCACTTGTGTATAAGTGCAAGGCTACAAGTCAGTAAAGCTGTAAGATCTCGAGAGTCTGCTTCTTATGACAAATTGCATCGAACAGGAATGAAAGAGGTTCACTGTATTTGCCTCCCCTTGAGACTAGCTTGAGATAAATTCTTCAGAAGACATAGGACAGCCTCAGAAAATGTACAGTTTAGTATAGCAACCAAGTGCTATCCAAATGTCCCAATTTGAAACTTTACCAGTAAAACTGAAGCAGACAACAAATACGGAAAACTTAAAAAAACCCAAACATTTATTCCTGGGACTTGTGTATTGATTTTCATCCCAAAGTAAATTTCAGTGACTGAGTATCTACAAGGAAAACAATGGATAACATTTAACTTCACTGTTATTGAGGAGGGGAGGGGTCTACGCAGAGACTTATCAACTTGACATCTATATCCTGTCCCCAAACAATGCTGAAGAGCAAGTTAGTCATATGGCATTAGCGTTAAATGACTGAGATGGCCAGTAAGAGCTGTGAAATCTCAGTATGCAGATTCATTTTTACAGCTCTTTTTAAATGTTTGCTGACAGCAGCTAGAATTTAAGACTTAATTTATTTTGATTTTAAGGAAGCTATTGTGTGTCAGACTTAACATACCATTTTCAGTGGTCCAGAATGTCAAATGGTCATGGTGAGAGTATGAACCGTGAATGGATAAAGGAACCTAATTATATATCCTAAAGGGAAACTCACATATGAGTGTCACCGGGGGCTTGTTTTCACTGCAGTGTTAGCTTGAGAGACAACTTGAGTGCTGCCTCTAACAGCTCTCTCATCCACACATAAAAATCTCTAGCTTGAGTTAAGTGGTGCTTTAAGCTCGAGTTTCCTGGTCCATCAAGGGCTGTGGGTTGAAGCTTGAGTGCTGCTGACTATTAGAGCTAGTAGTGCAGTGGGAACCCTGTTACTCTGTATTGCTAATCCAAACATGATGTATAATTCCATGCAGTTTGACTACTCTTACTTCAGGTAGGCTAAGTTTATAGGAGTTAACCTAAATGTAGGTCACTGGAGTTACCACTGCAATGGGGCCAAATGTAGGGTGGAGTTGTATGATGTAAGTGCTAATTTCATAATTTGAATCTATATATTAAAAATAAAACTCAGAGATTGTGGAGCATTATATTTTCTGATAACATACGGTTGGGAAAAATCTGGTGAAAAATCAAACTGGAAAAATCTAAAAAATATTTACTAAATTCCTTCTGCTTCGGTTCCCACAAGACAGAGGCTTTAGTGTTGATAAATGTAAAATAATACTCAACAGGTATCCTCACCATAAACATGTTTGTTTTTGTTTTCCCCATGTAGAAATCTCTCTAGATGTAGAAGAGGGACAATAAAAGTGGTCAAATTAAAGCAGTATTTTGTAGGTAATTAAACTGAAATTCAGCCAGTTCCATGGGATTAATATTCCACTTGACTAGTTTTGCTTTCCTTCTCTTGTTCTCTTTTGAACAGATCTTGGCAAGTGCTGTGGTGGTTTTGAAACATGGACCAGACCGCCAGATTCATGTTCCCTTGTGATCTAAGCTGGGATTCTGCCCAGGTCTTTTGTGGTGAAAGGCTGGGGCACCAGTCACTGAAGTTAAGATGCAATAGTTTTAA
This sequence comes from Chelonoidis abingdonii, assembly GCF_003597395.2. Taxonomy (NCBI): domain Eukaryota; kingdom Metazoa; phylum Chordata; order Testudines; family Testudinidae; genus Chelonoidis; species Chelonoidis abingdonii. Next base: position 87,041,532 of record NC_133775.1, read on the forward strand.
AAATTATTCATGCTGATGTCCTTCTTTCTATGTGTTTATTCCCTTCCCATTGTATAAGTTAGGGTTGCTATAGAGATGTCTTTGCTAGGAGGCGGAAATAATAGCAAATGGTCCTGTAGTTGTGCCTCCTCACCTCATGGACTGCCTACCTTGTCTTTGGTCACAGTGTTGCATAAAGTCCTCATCTCTGGCACACCTTGCTGGACTCTCCATCAGCCCTGCAATTGACTTTTCTAGTCTTCATCTCCTGACTCCCCTCTGGGTGTTCTGTGTCTTGGCCCTCCAACCATCCCTCGTGAAACTCTAAATCCCATCTGGGGTAACACAAGTTCAAATGAATGTCCAACCAAATATTCAAATTAATAGCCCATTCACCCCTCTCCCTTGTTGCCTGTACCTCAGGAACATAACATGCTCCTGTAGTGTTCTTCCTCCATGGTTTCTTCTGTTAAATCCTATCCTAGGGTTTCTATGCACCAGAGAGACCTGTCTTCTCTGCAGTCTCCCACTTCCCTCCCCACTGAGTTCCCTCTGTCTACTTATGAGGCCTTGCTCTGCTTCCTCTGGCCACAAGGCAATTAGTTAATTACCTCCTAGGTGCAGAGCATGACTAATTGGGGTTCTTTTCCCTTGCCTTGCAGAGGATGGCGAGCAAGCCCCATCACAGGTCCTAAGGAGGAACATATTTGCTGTAAACATTTATTCCACAAGTAATTTTAACTAATTCCAAATACTTATGAATCATCCTCTTATCACTTAACGGAAAAATAACTTTTAGTCTCCCATCTGCTTCTCCTTAATTTTCAGCTTTATTACACATGCAATTACAATTTTCCTCTTCGAAATAATTCACTGCACAGTTCATTTCACACAGAAGGTAAATGAATAAAAATTTGTTTTCTTTAGCATTAGCCTGTCTGTTTTCTGTGCGTGGTTGGTGGCCAGAAATGCTAGATTTCAGCATCCATATTTTTTAAAAAGTGTGGTTCTTAGGGTTAATGATAGCACCCATACATTTTATCTATGTAAACTATTCTACGATTGGAATCAGAACCCTCTTTTGCTGTACTTTTACCACTCCTTTTCTGTCTCTATTCTAAGCAAGGAATGGCTAGTTATGTTAAATCATGGCAAATGTATATGTGGTGGTTTTCTTATATTAATAAATGTCCCCTAGTTAATACATTTAGATTCCCTTGTCCAAAGCAAAGTACTTGAGTAAATTTCACTGTTGTTATAAACTTTAGATTTAAAATTTTTCTGGGACCTCCAAGCTCCCCCACCCCACCTTTTCCCACCCCCCACTCACTCCATCCCCCTCCTTCCGTTGCTTGCTCTCCCCCACCTCCACTCACTTTCACCAGGCTGGAGCAGGGAGTTGGGTGTTAGTGCAAGCTCTGGGAGGGAGTTTGGATGCAGGAGGGGGTTCAAGGTGCGGCTCTGGGAGGAGGATGGGGTGTGGGATATGGGCTCTGGGCTGGGGTAGGGGGTTGAGGTCCAGGCTGTGGGGTAGGGGGTTGGGGTGCTTACCTCTGGCCGGTTCCTGAAAGCGATAGGCACATCTCTCTGGAAGCAGCTCCTAGGCAGGGGACCAGGGGGTCTCCGTGCGCTGCCCCTGCATACAGATACCACACCTGCAACTCCACAGTTCCCAGCCAATGAGAGCTGCAGAGTCAGCACTCAGGGCAGGGGCAGTGCACAGGGAGCCCCTGTTACATTATATGTTTGTGTTCTGCAACCGTTCGTCTGCCTTCCGCATGACATTGTCCCGTATAACATCAGACCAGTGGGTCCTCAGCACCAATTCCAAGGGCTGCATGTTGCACTTCACCTCACCCCTTCCAAACCACCTGCCCTCCCCGGTGGACCTGGGGGCCCCGAGCATGCCCACTTGGGGCAGGAAGTGGACCGTTTACTGCACCTGGGGGCAGTGGAAAGAGTACCAGTAGAATTCCAGGTTAAAGGGTTCTACTTCTGGTATTTCCTGATCCCGAAGGCCACAGGGGGTCTCAGGCCCATTCTGGACCTCTGGGGCCTAAACAGTTTCCTGTCCTGCTCCAAGTTCCGCATGGTGTCCCTGGCCTCTGTTATCCCCTCCCTGGACCCCGGGGACTGGTATGCATCCCTGGACCTCCAGCACGCATACTTCCACATCCATATTTTTGAGGGGCACAGGCGCCTCCTTCGCTTCTTAGTGTGTGTGGACTATTACCAGTTTGCGGTCCTTCCGTTTGGCCTATCTACGGCACCCAGGGTTTTCATGAAGTGTATGGCTGTGGTAGCAGGAGGGGTGCAGATCTTCTCGTACCTGGACGATTGGCTTCTCAAGGGCAACTCACATTCCAAGGTAAAGACCCACATGGAGCTGCTCCTCTCTACATGCGCCGGTCTCGGCCTAATGGTGAATGAGACCAAATCACCGTAGTTCCAGTTCAGTACATAGAGTTCATTGGACAATGCTGGACTCTTCGAGGGCCACAGCCTCTGTCCCTCTAGACAGGTTCGAGGCCCTGAGAGATCTCATCGCCTCAGTCACGGCTTTCCCAATGACAACGGCGAGAGCGTGCCTTCAAATTCTGGGCCACAATGCGGCATATACTTACATGGTCTGCCATGCCAGACTCCGAATGAGACTCCTCCAACTCTGGCTAGCTTCCCAATTCTCTCCCGGGACAGGCTGGACAAGGTTCTCACAGTTCCATCCCTGATACTGGCTTCCCTTCAATGGTGGTCTTGCCCGAGCAATATGCTGCAAGGGTCCCCTTTCGGGATGCCAGCACATCTGTAGACCTGGTGACCAACACGTCGGACCTGGATTGGGGAGCCCACACAGGAAACATGTAAACACAAGGGACATGGTCGATCCCAGACTTGTCCCTTCACATAAATGTCAAAGAGCTCAGGGCGGTACGGTTAGCATGCGTGGCTTTTCCCATGCACCCTTGCGGCAGGCTGGTCAGGGTCCTCACGGACAACACCGCCACCATGTACTACGTCAACAGGCAAGGTGGGACTTGTTCCCTAGTTCTCTGCCGGGAAGCCCTGAGCCCATGGGAGTTCTGTATAGCCCATTATATCTCCCTGAGGGTCACACACCTCCTGGGCATCAACAATACGCAAGCAGATTGCCTCAGCAGGGTCTTCTCCCCCCAGTACAAGTGGTCGCTCCACTTGGAGGTCACCCACTGGCTCTTCCAAGAGGGGAGAGTTCCCCAGGTTGACCTCTTTGCAACCCATCAGAATCGGCATTGCCCCCGCTTCTGCTCCAGAAGAGGGGTGGGGAGGGGCACGATCTTCGATGCATTCCTCTTGCGGTGGTTGGGCCGGTTCCTTTATGCATTCCCACCATTCCCCCTCATCAGCAAAGTCCTGCAGAAGGTAAAAGCAGACAATGCAAGAGTCATCCTCATAGCCCCGGTGTGGGTCCACCAGCACTGGTTCGGGAATCTCCTTTGCCTCTTGGCAGCCCCCCCAAGGAGGCTGTGACTTCACCCGGACCTCCTCTCCCAGAATAGGGGCCGCCTGCTCCATCCCAATCTAGCCGCGCTCCACCTGACAGCGTGGCTACTCTGTGGCTAGATGAGGAAGAGGGCAAGTGTTTGGAGTAGGTAAGGCGGGTCCTCCTGGAAAGCAGGAAGCCATCCGCGCACCGTACATACATGGTGAAATGGTCCAGGTTCTCCAAGTGGGCGAGTGAGTGGGGAGTCTCTCCCTCCTCCGCACCTCTCCAGCTTATCCTGGAGTACCTCCTGTCCCTTAGGACCCAAGGACTGGCACCCGCCTTGGTCAGAGTATGACTTGGGGGCCATATCGGCCTTCCACCTACCTGTGCAAGGGCACTCGGTCTTCCTCCACTCTGTGACTTCCTGCTTCCTGAAGGGCCTTGACTGTTCGTTCCCATATGCTAGACCCCCCCGTGCTACAATGGGACCTGAACCTGGTTTTGTCATGACTTACGGGTCCTCCCTTTGAACCCCGGCCACGTGTTCCTGGTCTCACCTCTCATGGAAGATGGCCTTTCTTGTAGCAATCAAGTCGGCCCGCCGTGTCTCGGAACTCAGGGCCTTGACCTCAGAACCCCCCTATACAGTCTTCCACAGGGATAAGATCCAGATTCGCCCATACTTGGCATTCCTCCCGAAGGTGGTCTCCGCCTTCCATATGGACCAGAGCATCTTTCTCCCCATGCTCTCTCCTAAGCCCCATTCCTCCAACGAGGAACACCGCCTTCACATGCTTGATGTACGTAGAGTGCTGGCATTTTACCTGGATCGGGCCAAACCATTCCAGGAATCTTTGCAGCTTTTGGTTGCCTCGGCTGAGCAGGTGAAGGGGCAACCTGTCTCCACTCAGCGTCTTTCTCGCTGGATTAACTCACGTATATACACGTGCTATGACCTAGCAGGGGTTCCCCCCCCCACCAATCGTTAGGGCACACTCAACGAGGGCTCAGGCCTCATTAGCTGCCTTTGTAGCCCATGTCCCTATCCAAGACATTTGTAGAGTGACCACTTGGGCCTCAGTTCACACGTTCACTTCACATTACGCAATCATCTCCCAGTCTAGGGATGATGCTGGGTTCGGCAGGGTGGTACTCCGTCCTGGTCTATCATGAACTCCTACCCACCTCCAACAGGGATTCCACCTACTGTGGAATACACATGAGCAATCACTCAAAGAAGAAAGGACAGTTACCTGTTCCGTAAGTGGCGTTCTTCGAGACGTGTTGCTCAGGTGTATTCCACACCCCTCCCTCCCTCCCCTCTGTCAGAGTTGTCTGGCAAGAAGGAATCAAGGGTGGGGAGAGTGTGAAGCTCCCCTTATAGCACGGTAGAGGTGCCACTCTAGGGGTCGTAGTGGTGCTCCCCCACTATGGGTACTGCTAAGGGAAAAACTTCGGGCACCAGTGCACGTGGCGAGCATGCACACCTACTGTGGAATATACCTCGAAGAACTCCAGTTATGGAACAGGTAACTGTCCTTTCCTGAAGTCTATTTCTTTACAATTAACTAATGTATTGAGTGAATATCATTAAGGAGATAATCATATCTGTCTCATTCTGACTTCGTATTTGGGTGGGAGGCGGTGGAACTTAACACAGTCATGCTAGGGTTTCCTCCCCTGCCCTCTCCCTCAGTGTGATGTTGCCATAGGTGGAGGCTCAGTTGTGTGGTGTGTAGTGTTATATGTCTATTAAGAAATCATCCTGATGGATGTTTGCCATTATGTGTCTTGTCAAAGCAAAATGTAGAGATAAATTTGCTCTTAAGAAAATTCCTCTAGGTAAAATACATTGTACGGTGTATATTAGCTTATGTGGATTGTTTTATCATCCACAACATTTCCAGTAGTTTTTATTTTGTGTTTTAATGCTTCCTCTGCATCACAAGCATATTACTTTGGCTTGTCTAATCCAGTGACTCCTGTATAGGCATTTAAAGATAATTCTTACATTATAATAAAAACACTCTTTAATTGAGGAATTTTCTGACTTAATAGGGCAATAATTTCAATAAACTGCAAATTAAATTAAATTGGTTATAATCAAATAGAAACTATATAGTCCTCCTGTGCCCCAAATTTAGGGGAAATTTGCATCTGAATAATTTTGTATCTTAATAATGTCTTTTTATAGAGGACCAAAAATTAGAGTCCTGAATAGAAACAAAAGCATCTGAAATTTGGGGAAGTGCAGACTTGGATCAGATTGATTATCAGATATAAGTGTGATTTTCCTTTCTTTTTGTAAAACACTTAGACGTTGATCTTGCAAGCACAGGTACAAAAACAGAGTACAGTTCTAGTCATAGACTTGATCCTGCACCTGGAATTGTGCCATCTACTTCAGTAAATGCAAGACCAAACCCCATATGTCTATAGGTTTCAGAGTAGTAGTAGATGTGTTAGTCTGTATCAGCAAAAGGTTTGTGGCACCTTGGAGATTAGCAAATTTATTTGAGTATAAGCTTTCATGGGCTAAAACCCACTTCTTCGAATGCGTGCAGTGGAAAATACAGTAGGAAGATATATATACACAGAGAACATGAAACAATGGGTGTTGCCATACCAACTGTAACTAGAGTAATTAATTAAGGTGAACTATTATCAGCAGGAGAAAAAAAAACTTTTGTAGTGATAATCAGGGTGGCCCATTTCCAACTGTTGACAAGAAGGTGTGAGTAACAGTGTGTGTGGGGAATTAGCATGGGGAAACTGTTTTTACTTTGTGTAATGACCCATCCGCTCCCAGTCTTTATTCAAGCCTAATTTAATGGTGTCTAGTTTGCAAATTAATTCCAAGTCTGCAGTTTCTCGTTGGAGTCTGTTTTTAAAGCTTTTTGTTGGAATATTGCAACTTTGAGATCTGTAATGGAGTGACCAGGGAGGTTGAAGTGTTCTCTGACTGAGTTTTGAATGTTATAATTCTTGATGTCTGATTTATGTCCATTTATTCTTTTGCGTAGAGACTGTCTGGTTTAAACATAAGAACATGGCAGAGGGGCATTGCTGACACATGATGGGATTTATCACATTGGTAGATGTGCAGGTGAACAAGCCTCTGATAGTGTGGCCGATGTGAGTAGGACCTATGATGGAGTCCCCTGAGTAGATATGTGGACGAAGTTGGCAACGGGCTCTGTTGCAAGGATAGGTTCCTGGGTTAGTGTTTTTGTTGTGTGGTCTGTGGTTGCAGGTGAGTATTTGCTTCAGGTTGCAGGGGCTGTCTGTAAGTGAGGACCGACCTGTGTCTCAAGATCTGTGAGAATGAGGGATCGTCCTTCAGGATAGATCCTTGATGATATGCTGGAGAGGTTTTGATTTGGGGGCTGAAGGTGACAGCTAGTGGCGTTCTGTTACTTTCTTTGTGGGCCTGTCCTGGAGTGGGTGACTTCTGGGTACTCTTCTGGCTCTGTCAATCCGTTTCTTCACTTCAGCAGGTGGATATTATAGTTGTAAGAATGCTTGATAAAGCTCTTGTAGGTGTTTGTCTCTGTCTGAGGGTTGGAGCAAATGCGATTACTTATGTGTTATATCTGAAATCAGTGAGGCTCCATGTGGGTGCAAGGGTACATCACACTGCAGGCTTGGGGGTTTTACCTCTCATTTTTGTCTGAGAATTTACCTATAGTTTATCTTCAAAATCCTTCTTGAAGCCCTGATTCAGAAAAGTATTTAAGGATGTGTTGAAATTTAAGCTTATGCTTATGATTTCAGTGGGATTGAGGCACATATTTAACATTAAGCATGTGCTTAAAGTATATACCTTCTCCCCCCATGTCAACGTTGCTATTATTAAGGTTTATTTCTTCTTTTTGTAAGGAATAGTAATCCTCTCAGATTCCATGAGTTTCTCCGATTATGCATTTTCCTCATATAATGTCTAGAATGAACAGATATCAAGATTGATATTGCAGTGAGCCTATAAATAAGTGTGTGTGGCCACGGGGTGTTGCTGCAATTTGTTAATTATAAACTGCTGTAGAAAAAGCATGTTATGCCTTAGGCCGATTGAAGTCTCATCTTGACTTTTTGAACATTGCAAAAGATTAAGAGATAATTTAAGAGGAGTACTTAATTGTAATGCTCGATGATGTTAATAACATGTCTAATGCAAGAAATTATGCAATTAACTTATTGTGTGCTTGTCTAAAAATGTCCAATCAAAGCAAAAAAATTACATCTTACTTTCAGAGAGCACCTTTAATTATAATCTGGATATCAACACCTCCAGCTTCCAGATTGTGGGTGCGCATAATCTGAGATGTCAATGCTGAGATGCACCCACAGTGTGTTTTATGGGAGGCCAGGCTTCAGCATAGGCAAGAAAATATGATTTTAAACAAAAATCTTGTGCATGAACTTCATAAGTGTTTAAAACCTCCATCTCCCATTGACTCCAGGTTCAGCACTTCTAAAAATCAGGCCCATGATTTTGAACCTGACAATATCTCTAATTATTCTCCATAAAAATAAATTTAGAGGAAATTATTAAAACCTATTGACTTTAAAGCTGGGACATGGGAAGTTCCCAGTCGGGTGTTAATAGCTTCTATCATATGTATTAAAAGAGATGCTTATTACAGTGGGAAAATTCAATTCCTCTCTTTTTGAGTTAATTTGATATCCTATATAAACTGCTCATATTATAGTTGTATTTGCAAAAACCTGAGAAGTGTCCCTCAAGCTGTTTCTCATATATGTATTCCTATAGATATCAGTGTGAAATGAGTAAGAATCTGCACAATCAGGTCCAGAAATTCCAATTAAAAATTGTTTTATCTTGTGTATTTTGCAACCATTATGTATTTAATGGTATGAACTACAGTTTATTGTTTAAATACTAAGGAACAGATCCTGTTGCAAATCAGGTGATTAACTGCCCTTAAATATTGACTTCCTTACGAACTAATACCTGCTGAAATGTTGGTGTCATTTTCTGCTTAAAATAGGGAATAGTTCAATACCACATTAAATGTGAAATCACAAATAGTCTATACATCCACTGTCTCTAAAAGTACATATTAAAATGTTTTAATATTTTAGCGACGTGAAAACATGTATAAAGTGTCATCACAAACAGGAATCAGCAATCATAAAAGTGCTAGGTATAGCAGAAATGGTTTGTATTGCTCAATACAGAGGAGAGCTGTAGCATTAGTTAGGGAGGGACAAGCTTTAAATCTATATTGGAATTATACTACAGGTTTCAAACCAATTTAGTTTGTTGTTTTATAAGTGACATGGGAACTACCACTGTGGATTTGTGACTAAAAAGATTATTTGATGTGACAGCAAAAAAAAAATAACGTTCTGAAGTGCACCACTTGGTTAAAGATTTACGTAGTTTCAAGAAGACAGTCTAGATGAGTGCTGCTACACATTTTTGGATGATTATTCTTTTAAAAGTATTAGTTGTGGCAGTGACACAACAGGTGCTTAGATCCTGTCATGGTACTACAGTGATGAGGGCCATGCAAATGCCTGGATAATTACTATATTGAAGGTGAGATATTCAGACTACTCTGTGTGTTCGTAATCCTCAGTCAGTGTGAGAAAACGTTATAGTGTATCATGGAAAAATATTTTGGTTTTTGTGACAATACGTAAAGTAAGAATTGGTTTGTACTTTACTCAAGTCCAGTAGGCTTGAACTAAAGTAATTTTGCTGGTGTTCAAAACGGACAAAACTCTTTATCCTTATTTTGATGTATTTTCTGAGATTCAACAATTTGGATGAAGGAGATACAGTTATAAGGGAATTAATACTAAAACTTATCACCAATATAGTACTTTTTCCTGGTGATCTCAAAGCCCTCTGCTATCTTCTAGGAGAACCCAGTAACTGAAGATAGCCAAGGGCTTTGAGATTACCAGGAAAAGTACTATAAAAGTCATGATTAATTGCAGGTTTAATCATACTGTTAAACAATAATTGAATACTAATTTAAATGTATTATAAATATATTGGATGATTTTCTACATTTTTCAAGTATATTTATTTCAATTACAACATAGTACAGAGTGTGCAGTACTCTCTTTGTATGATTATTTTTATTACAAATATTTGTAGAAAAGATAAACCAAAGAAAGTATTTTTCAACTAACCTCATACAAGTACTGCAGTGCAATCTTTTTATTGTGAAAGCGCAAGTTACAAATGTAGATTTTATTTTTATTTTTTTTGCATAACTCCACTCAGAAGCAAAAGAAAGTAAAACTTTAGAGACTGCAGGTCAAAGCATGAAGGGGGATATGAATGTTTAGCATATCTGGCACGTAAATACATTGCAACATCGGTTTCAACAGTGCCATGTACACACCCATTCTCATCTTCAGGTTACATTGTGAATGAGAAGCGGGCAGCATTGTCTCTCGTAAATGTAAACAAACTTGTTTGTCTTAGCAATTGTCTGAACAAGTAGGACTGAGTGGACTTGTATGAGGTGAATTGAAAAATACTATTTCTTTTGTTTATCTTTGCTATAAATATATGTAACAAAAATAATATAAAGTGAGCAGTGTACACTTTGTGTTCTATGTTGCAACTGAAATCGATATATTTGAAAATGTTAGAAAAACATCCAAAAATAATATTTATAATAAATTGAAAATGGTATTCTATTATCGTTCAACAGTGCAATTAAAACTGTGATTAATTATGACTTTTTTAAAATCTAGTTAATTTGTTTTGTATTAATCACATGCATTAATTGTGATTAATTGACAGCCCTAGTATTAAGTAGTATTTGAGCTATTTGTAAACTAGGTATAAATTGAGGACAGAGAAGTAAAGTGATTCTCTCAAGATGGCACGGCAAGTCAGTGGTTCATCTGGGACTAGAACACAGAATTCTTAAATTACGAGTCCAGTCTGTTGTTCTAAATTTTCACAATTTAACCTGAGTAGCCCAAAGCCAAGGTACTGCACAGTAGCCTCCAAGGAATGTAGTGCATATATGGTGATATGCACCCCCTGCCCGCAATAGAGAGTTCCAGGCTTTGTGCAGGTGTAACAGTTCAGAAAGTAAATTCTTCCCCACATGTAACTCAGAGCTGCTTTTCAGACGTAGGGTCTGGAATAGCTGCCTCTGAGATCCTCCATACCAGCTGTGAGGAGTTACTGGTGCCATTGCAGCCATATAAATTTGGATCTGAACCTCTTCCCACCCTCACTGTGGCTTTCAATGCCAACTTGTTTGCACAACAACCATCTCTGCAATGCAGAGGGAGGGCACTGGCCCAACCAGAATCCCATAATATTTGCTATGTGTGGCTTAATTGATGCATGTGGCCTTGTGCTGGCTTGCTGCACCATGGATGAATTTCACCCAGTCTCAGAAAGAGGGAAACTGAGAGATCATTGGAATTTCACCAAGAGGCTGATTGTGACAAGTACTGTACTTAAGTTTCACACTTTCAAGTTGGGAGAACTTCTCTAGATAAGGAAAACTGTTAACAATGACCTTTATATGTCACATGGAAATGTATCATAAGAGTCTCTTTTAATTTAAATTTCAACTACACTCTGTACAGCAGGATGAGTCTACACAGGAAGGAAGCCAAAGGATTCGGAGTGAGAAGCGCTACTATTCTCATAACAGCAAGAGATGTGTCATAATCAAAGCCATTGAGTTGATGAATAAATGTGTGTGTTTCGTGCATGAACTAACCTGCTACCAACTAGTGGATTTCAGATCGATGTGCTCTACTCACTGATTAACCTGTTGTGTACTCATGCGGAAATACTGTATAAAACTTGTCTGAACAAGAGGTTAGAAATATGTGGGGTGTTTGAGATTTTGCTTGCTGAACACCTGATGAAGCCATAGTCTCATTTCAGTGATTTAAAAACTAATTATTTGAGAGAATAAACAAAATGGCGTTAGCTAGCATCTTTGCCAAGCTGTTAAAACAGACATATTAAACAAAACTGACAACTGTGTGGTGTAGGTGCAAAATCAATCAAATATATCAGTAGAATTTTTAACAGTGCTCGTCAGCATGACCTAACTCTGTTCCCATTACAGTCGGTGGTGGTTTTGCCATTGATTTCAGTAGGAGCACTGTTAGACCAATGCTGAGCCGTGCTGAAAATATCCTCTGTAACATTTCATACAGTATAGTGTATTTGTGTTGCATTGATGTGTGTACAAAATGGATTTTATTTTAATATGAGAGTTTTCCACTGCAGGTGTGAAAAATAAAATATTGTTAGTCTCTGTGTTAAACAAAGTTAATTGGAGTTATTTTATGGAATGCAATTTAATTTGATTGATTTGAATGTGTGTTTATGTTCTTTTCAGTGACTGGTGGTCACTTTTGAAAGTTTCATTACTTGGTTATGGATGCTTGAATTTCAGAAGGTGTACACAGGCAGTGAATATATGTTAAGATAATATGAAAAAGCAAGAAAAATCAGAAATAAAATAAAAAATGGGACTGATATATGGTCCATTTTTATCAATACAGACACTGTTAGTATAATGAAGTCTTCATACTGATGGTTTTGATTCAACACATTCTGAAAAGGACTATTGCAGGCTTTACATGTCTTTATTAATCCAGTTATTCTGTTTCTTTGACTTTTAAAATGCTGTAGATTATGAGACAGTCTTAGAAGGGCTTAGTTTGGGTACATGTTTCTGTGCAGTTTATATTTGGTAATTCCATGTGGGAAATTTAAACAAAAGCTTTTATTTTCATCCTCACAAATATGCACCAGCAGCCTGACCATGGCTTGAACCCTCCCTTATCAAGCTACCCAATGAGGGAAGAGAGATTTGGAAGAAAGATTTGGAAAGGCTCCATGATTCCTGCTTCTGACCTGTGAATTAGTTGGCTTTCTGCATCCTCTTCTAGTCCTCTGTCAGAAACCAAGAAAAGAATTCAAAAATGCATTCATGACGCAGGAGTGGGCTTGATATAAGAACCTAGAGAGAGAGAAATGGAATTTCTTGAGTCCTCAAATTCCATGATCTTTTTTATAGAGCAAGTGCAGTTCATGGTGCCAAAATGAGACACTTACAGAACAGGTGTTTGATATTCACCAAACATATAAAGTAACTGAGAAATGGTAATGAACTCAGCCTCATGTGACGAGGGAGAGGAAGACATAAACCTTTTGAGTGTTTGATTTATCTTGAATGACAACTGTTCTTGAACACACACAACTGGAGATTTGTTTTTCTTCGCTATTAAAGAATAACCTGGTTAGACTAATTTGGATCTAATTCTAAGAAAATAGCTAAAGGGAGAAAAGTGATTAATGGACTAAAGATGGACTTTGTTTTCAACTCCATACTCTGTAACATCGGAGGTAGTGATGCAGCTCACACAGTACCACCACAGAGACATTAAATAAATACTTGGACTGCTAAGTAGGGAGAAGAAGGAAAACTTAGGCTAATTAGATTTTCTTAAATGGTGGAAGGGGTAACATGAAACCCAACAGTGCCAGTGGATTTCATACAAGACTCCAAATGTTAGACTGATGGAGCAGTTATGTGAGTTAAAAAGTTCCAGTGGCTTTCAGCAAAATCACCTTTCTGAAAGTTTGATTAAAGAAAAAATGGTTTTGGAAAAAATGAGAGAAAGTCTGGAGTCATCAGCTGGATTCAGGAGTGAATACGTTGAGACTGGATCGAAAAGATGTCATTCCTCATGCATAATTTCATATATTTAAGTGCTATACTTGTAGAATCAACATCTGTATTTAGAAATAGTTATTTGAGAAGGATAAAGGGAAAAACGCAATAAGATTGATGCCATTGTCACTGCTATTTTCTTACTATAGGCACGACTGCCTAAAGCTTGCACATGCTAAAAGTCAAGAATAATGAGGAAACTAATGACTTCCTGGTTTTGTCTTTTTTCTGCTGAGCCAGATGCCTTGAGCTGGAGGATGAAAATTAATGCTTTCTGTAAGGCTTTTACTGCAGAGGAAGCGGAACCTGCCTCTTTTTTTAAAAAAAAACCAAAACCAAAACACAAACCCAAAAACCAAAACCAAAAAAAACACAACAGCTAATGAGCAGGCATGATTGCAGTGTTCTGATCTGCTAGCGCTATGATCAATGTTCTGTTGAAAAGATTGAGGAGAGACAATTTCCCCTGTCTCTGAGAATGAGGAGGACTCAACTGTCATTACATCTTCTTTGATAGATAGAAGATATTGTGGTGAAATACAACATTTTATTGGCGTATTTGATCTATATCACATCCAACTTCTGATTAAGTGTCTGCTTTTCATTCTATGTAATGGCTTGTCCAAGATGACGTGTTAATGGTCTAATACAGGTTGAATGTAATTGGGAGAAGCTGGATATAAATTAGATGCTAGAGTTAGCTGGAAATTTTTCAAATAAAAAATATGGTGAAAAAGAGTAAAATGTATTTTGAGTCTCTCCACATTTTCTAATCAGCTGTGGTACAGTGTTTATGCTTCAGTTTCTGATGTGTGCTGAGCTACCACCTGTCCTGCTCCAAAATGGCAAGATTTGCATGTCCTGCAATTTTCCAGAAAAGTACATTTTTAATTTCAAAATGATATTTTGGTTTCCATTGCTCGAGAAATCAAGAGATGACCAGATGAGTTTTACATATGGTTATGGACTGAGCTGATGAACCAGCAACCGTAAGATTTCTTTTGATTTAAGAGAAGTAGCTCTCTGAGGTTGATGCAGATCATCTACAGACCAAATGAGTGATAAACTAATCTTGGATTGTGTTATTTCTACTTTTGTAGGTTCTCTAACACAGTTCTGAATTTAGTGTCTTCTGCCCAATTTTGTTCATATGTATTGCTTTTTGGGTAGTTGCAAAAATAACGGAGAGAGACTTCTTAAGAGAGACGCCTAGTTTTGCTCTAGATTTTGAATCTTAGAAGTTTCTGGCATATGGAGTCAGATAGTCCCAGGTGTTCCCTCCAAAGATTTAAAAAAAAAATGAAAATAGATGCAATTGGAATTTGTGCTAATTCTAAATAAATAAATTTTTCACTCTCTTGTTACAATCAGTCATTTTTAGTTTCCCTTTTTTTGGCATTTATAGAGGAATTGAGCGTCTGTCTTGCTCCTGATATTCCCCAATTGCTGAATCAACCCTTGTGGAGGCAGCACTTCCAGTCTGATTTAGAAGTTATAGATGCTGTTCATGATGCTGTTCTATGTACGTTTCCCTCAATTTTTTCTCCCTGTTGTTGCTTCCCTTCTGGTCTGTCTTGTTTTCTTTTCCTTCTTCCTCCTCCTCCTCCACCATCTCCATCACCTTCTATCTCCATCATCATCATCATACCTTCTGCCGGACTCTGTGCTATCAACAGGGGAAAAGGAATTACTGCATCTTAATTCAGAGTATCATTCCTCCTGCCCCCCAACACACACTGCCTACATCAGGCAATATAAACTCCATGTGAAGTCACAACTGTGGGACTGATGCAATGACTGGTGTTTCATGTGGTAGTGGCATCTCTCTTTTTTCAGTTTTTTGGTTAATCAGAGCTAATATTAAAGAGGAAGAGGAATAAAGAGTGATCCATTGGCTTGGGTACTAGCCTGGGATTTGAAAGATCCAAGTTCAGTTCCCCCTTTTGCTATATACTTCCTTTGTGATCTTGGGCAGGTCCCTTGGTCTCTTTTTGCCTCCGTTTCCCATCTTTAAAATAGAAATAATATTTCCTTATCCTCACTAGCATGTTCTGAGGATAAACAGATTTAAATATTGGAGAGACAAGCTTGTCTCTGTCACCAGCAGAAGTTGATCCAATAAAAGATATTACATCACCCACCTTGTCTCTGCAATATGCTTGGACCAACATGACTACAATAACACTGCATTTGTTAAATTTTTGATAGATATTCAGATACTAAAGAAATGGGGGCATATAAGTATTATTTCAGTGTTTCCTTGTACTCCCACATCTGTCTGTATTTTTTGTTCTATGTATTTTTGGTACATAGTACTTAAGGTTAAAATGGTTTCGCCTCTCCATATTAACAAAAGTGGAATGCACATCCCAGGTAGAGACTATACATTTTTTTCAGGGAGTACAGTGAGATCTGAAAAGGTGTTACTGTTATGGGAGCAGATAATAAGATTGTTACAAGTATTAAAAACTGACATAACATGAGACTCAGATGAATTTCTTCTCAGAAGTATGATGGAAGTAGCAAGGGAAATTGGAAGGCCTTTGGCTAAAATGTTTGATAGTTCAAAGTGCATGGATTGTATCAGAGAACTGTAGAATATTTAATATACTGTGTTTCCCATATTAAGAAAAGGAACAGGGGAAGATCTAGGGAACGATAAATCCACAAGTCAGACTCTAGCTCTGAGGAAGATATTGAAACACAGAGAAAGAGCCCAAATTGCAAAATATGATGAGATAGTTGAAAAAGTAGATCCATATCTGGAAGGGGGCACCTAGTATTTTGATGCTTGTTTTTATCCCAAATCAGGACAAAGTTGAAATACTAACATTTTCACAGAACAAAAAGTTCTACAAACTTCAATTAAAAAATGGCAAAAAAAAAATTGACACTTTTTGATCAAAACCAAGTGTTTTTGTTTGAAAAATCTAGTGGAAATGAATTGTTTTGTTTTTCAAAATGTTGGTTCAAAATGAAATATTTTGTCAAAAATTTCCTTAATAATTGTAAAATGTCATGGAAATTAGCATTTTTCTACCCCCCCCCCCCAAAAAAGGAAAACCCCATAATTAGTCAGGAATGTTTTTAGCTGAAACATTTTCACTAGCTCTAGTGACTAATAGCATTGTCAAGTGATAACACAAGTTTAATAGCCAGTGTGAACTGCTGTTTCCACTGACCATTGTTTCAGAATGACAATGACTCTTCCAGTGATTGACAGTAATGGTAATATTTCAAATGACATTTTTCATGAGATGAATGTAAAATGTTGAGGGATAAAGACCTTTCTGCTATTTTTGGCGAAAGTAACTACCTACACTTATTTCATTTGTAAGATTTTCTGACTCTCAGTGCTCAGTTAATTCTTTTTATTCTTTGTTTTCTATGGACTTCAAGCATTCTGAGCTAGCACAATAGCTCGCAATCTGTCTATTGAAATGTGACCCATTATTGTCCTGACAGGAAAGTTCACAGCAAGCTTAGAATAATAAGTGTGTTATGTCATCTTGCCTACCTCACTGAACCCAAAGAAAAATTATCTTCGAACTCTGCCATATGTATTAGATGCTGGCATGCATTGAGGGTTTTAAGCAGTCTGCAGAATACCTTTCATAACTGTTCTTTAGGGGTAGTGTGCCTTTCCTAATGCAGCGCACTCTGTTGCACTAGTATTCAGGGGCATATTTACTGTTTGAAGTATACACAAATATTAACATTTAAGTGGCATAAAAGAATATGTGGTGAGGAGACTAACCTTTCTGGCCATCATACATTTGCGACTGATACACCTTTGTTGCAACTGGTTTTGAGATTCAGCTTCTAGAACTAATGGAGCCTGCTTTCTGATGACCCTTTATGAGAGGTAACTATCCTCATCATGGTTGAGCCCTGGCCTAATTCCAACATAGGTTGGGATATCATAAAACACATATCTAAATCAAAGTATAATTAATGAGGGTACAATGACTGTTAAATATTTAGTGTCTAGGTGTCTGCAGTAATTTTTTTGCAATTTTTTTTGCCCTGCAGGATAATCACATGCATTCTTTTTCATCTCGGTACATCAGTTATTCTCTTGGAAGTGCCACCATTAAGTGTATTCTCTTTGCTGAGGTGTTGGGTTGCTGTGCAAACTGGATTTCCTAGCAGCTTCCACAAGCTTGTCATCACGATGGAAGCAATCACATGTGCTTATTTAAAATTGTCTTTTTACTTTAATGCTGTCAGCTCTCTGCAGTGTTTGACAGTTGAGAGAATAAGCCTAGCACAGACTCTGGGGGAAATAAGCATTTAAAATACTGGAAAAGGCCTACATGACACTGTTCCTGTGTTGTTTTTTCCATCCTCACACTCTTCAACCCCTATTAAATCTCTACATGCAGTTGGAAGATTCTACAGGTTATTTGTCGGAGTGTAGCTGAACCAGATATTTTGTGTCTATTCCCATAAGATGTGTATGTAAATAGGAAAGAAACACATTAGTCTGAGGTGCAGTAGGTAATCTCTGGTGTATTAGACCACGATATATAAATGCTTATAAGAACATATCTGTAGGAGATTTGTGCTCTCTGGAGTACATTGCCTCTTTCAAGACATCAGTTTGTCACTAACAGATTAATGAACCATTTTAGAGAACTTCTTGGGACTCAGCAGGGCAGAGAAATAGAAGAATCCATGAAAGTGTTCAATAGTAATGAACTGCTGCTGGTGTTGATGCACATGCTGTTGAAGAATGATATTAAAAATAACTGACAAATTGCAGTTGCCAAGATCCATTTCCTTTTTTAGATCCACATTCAATGCTTTTGGTAAAGGATGTTAATTTAAAGGGACACTGTTAATTTCAGGTTTAGCATTCAATTTTGTGTAAACACACACATACACATCCAAAATCTGTGTTCATGATTCATCATCATAATAATAATTAATAAGTAAATACTAATGACTCTGTTCTCCCCTCTGTGGTTACAGGTTGTGTAGGGGAAAAGCACCTCTCTGAGCTGCTGCTTGGAATTTCATACTCATTTTCCTGCCATGCATTTTCCACATCCGTGGGGTTCCAGTACCCCAGTCCAAGTATTTCCCAATGCCAGGTTGAGCTTGTGGGATCCGAAGGAGGTAAGGAGCTCTAAGGATGCCCCACTTACCTCTGTTCTGTTCAGTCTATTTAGCCTTTGTAGGAGTTACTCCTCCATGGGCTTCCCCTGCCATAGCTGTCCTTCGAAGCCACCCTTCCTTCTCCCACCATAAGTTGCCCATAAAGGGCAACTCTACAGCCGTGACGGGAATGCAGCTGTAGGTGGCTGCCCTGGGCCACCCCTCACTCCTACCATACTCCTTGAAGTAGCTGGAATCCTATGGAAGCCTTTTGTGAGAGGTTCTGTAGGGTATGGAATCCAGTGAATGAACTTCTGGTAATGCAGGCTCTCCTCTGTGTACAGACAGATGTAAGTATGGAACCATAAAACATGGCTCCAGTATACATCAGGTTCAAATAGTATTGTCAGGATAATCTCCTCTATTTGAGACCTCCACTTTATTTTTTGGAGATTATTATGATGTGACTGGGACTTGAGATGAGGAATAAACAACAGAAATAAGTGTATTTTAAGGAAGGAAGATTCAGAATTTATGCACATGGTTTTAGTTTTAAAGAATGGAACAGAAATAAAACCATAGTATCTGACACATGATCCAAGTTGTTTCTGATTTCATAACTTCCATGAGGCCATTATAAACTAATGGAATTAATTAAGCTAACTTTAGTCCAGCTATATAGTACATTAGTAAAGGGAATATAATGAATGGTGATATTTTTATAGTTTTGAAATTAACTCTAAATCTTAGAACAATTTTTATTTTTAAATGATTTTAAATATAATACTCTGAGGCCTGTGCATGATTTTTCTTTTATAATTAACATTTTTATAGGGAGCTCACCCAGATAGGGCTGTATTCATTATTCAGCATTCATTGAACTTGTTCAAAACTCTGGCCTCAGCCTCCTCATTTCCTCATCTGTAAAATAGGAGTAATACTTAGCAGTTGTACAGTGCTTAGCATGTGAAAGCATTGCATAACCAATAATATTTATCTCAGAGTGGTGTTTTGAGGAGTAATTAATGTTTTTGCTGGAAAGAGCTTTTGAAGTGCTTTGTGTATGATTGCTGCAATATGTATTCATGATGACGTGCCAACTTTTATTCTATACTGGGCTAAGGGCATTTTCACAACAGTAAATTGTGATGTCAAAAGCATAGGTTGGTAACTTAGATGGGAAACAAGCTAAAGAAGCAGATGGATTCTGAAAACAGTAATTCTGTAGTTGTTCCTAGTCATACCAAAGTGTGTAAAAATAAAATAGAAAAATGTCCAGATCATCAGAATTAGTTTATAAAAATAAATGACTTTCAAAAATTTACCAGGAACATATTTTCTGCTGGTTAACCATCTTCTAGTTAATATTTCACTACTTTACAGTAGTAGCTACTATCATGTTTGAGACCACCGCAGCTAACCTTAACAGTAGAAACAGTATTTGAATATCCTTTCTACAGTGAATCAAGGATTAAGAATGGCAAAAGGTAAACCATACTCTCAAAAGTATTTTAAACATGCTGTCCAAGTGATAGAAAATAAACCAAAAAATAGCTAAAATTTTCAAACTTGGTGCCTAAAATTTGGCACCAGAAATAAGTGGCCAGTTGATGCAAAGGATCTGAGCACTCAGACTTGGTTATGTTTCCAGATTATGGGTACTTTTAATTAAAAGGTACAATTAAATGGAAACAACACTTTTTCCAAGCAGAGCTAAGAGGTTTTTTTAAAGAAAGAAGGAACAAAAACAGTAACACACACTTGAATACCCTTGCTTAAACTTTTTCACAGAGACAGTGTTACTTGGAAGATTTTTTTTTTTGAAGTAACAGTTTCACAGCCACTTCATGCTCTGATATGAATATCATTTCACAAGTTGTGGTAGAATTAATGGTTCTGTCAGCTGTGTGAGAGTTGATAGAAAAGTTCAATCATGGAGATCAAAAAAGGAGGCTGAAATTTTTTATGAGAAAATGAGCATATTCCCCACCTAACATGGAGTGAATAAAGCAGATTTCACTGAACGTATGATGTGTCTATAGCAGTGGTTCTCAACCAGGGATCCAGGGCCCCCTAGGTGGCCTCAAGCAGCTTTCAGGGAGTTCTCCAAGAAAAACCAGCATTAGGCTCGCTGAGGCCCAGGGCAGAATGCCGACGACCAGGTCCGTGAGCTCTGCCACCCAGGGCTGAAGCCTGAGCAGTGTAGTTGCATGGGGCCTCTGTGGCATGGGGCCCAGGCAGTTGCTGTGCTTGCTACTCCATAATGCCAACCCTGGCTTTTATATGCAGAAAATCAGTTATTGTGGCACAGGTGGGCCATGGAGTTTTTATAGCGTGTGTGGGGGGGGCTGGGCTCAGAAAGAAAATTGTTGAGAACCTCTGTCTATAGCACCATGCGCATGTAATAAGATCATATAGGTATAGAAAAACAGAAAGAAAGCTTTATTAAAGGAAGTCCAGTCCAGGAAAATGAAGGAAGTCCACAACTGCACCTGAATAACAAACTATATAAGCAGAGCATCCTGCTCATGATGTATGGTTCTGTTTTAAAGGTGAAGGGGGAAAATATACAAATGGGCAGTAATCTGAAAAAAACAAACAAATTTAGGTAAATGTTGACACCACAGCATATTATCTAATGTGGCTGGGGTGAAATTTGGATAAAAGGGCTATGTTGTCTTTGCCTGTATTCACTATAAGAGTCTGGTGAAGATTATTTGAGGGCATATATACACTACCCTACAGTTTGGATTATGGGGGTGTGAATAGCAATGCCCACCAAAGTGCTGTATTGTAACTCCTGCGCTAGACCCCTCGGTTGCGAACTAAAAGTTCATTTTACCATCATATCTTTGAAGTCTCTCTATACCTCTCTCTTCATTCTTCTGGTTGCTGGCACTTCATTTTGCCACTTTTATCTGTCTCTGCTATAGGAGGAGAAGCTTTCCTCTCTCGGAAGCCCTCATAGCTGTTTTCTCCTGCTTGGAGTGTGGGAAAAGGGATATCTGGTGTTATGGACCCTGGCCTTTTTTCGTGACCAGAAGACTTGTCTGGACACCAGGAATGTGGTTTAATGAAATCACATCTTTAAGTAAAATATGAGAATGATACAGCAATAACTCATCTAGCGTAGGTCATACTTCTGTAAATTATACTACCTTGGACAGGACTGCTGTCAGGTCCCTTCTCCTACCCCCTCATTCTACCTCGTGGAAGATTACCATCAACTCCCCACCTCATTAACCTAGTCGGAGTACCATTGCTGGTACCCCACTGTTCTCCTGTCATATTGAGGGTTAAGGAAGAGGGGATTATCTCCTTACTGCTACCAGTATTATGCGCCCCTACATTGTGGAAGGCAATGTAAATAACTTAAGGCTGAGTGCTAATCACAGATAGTGATGGGTGAATACCCAAAAGTCTGGAAAGTTCCGTTTGGTTTGAGGAAGCATCCAAAAGTTCAGCCACTTTTCTAGGCCTCTGGTCTGCAATATTGGGCAGGAAATCTTAACAGCAACATCATTCCTTCCAGATTTCTAGTTGGTGCAGAAATATACTATACTTTATTATACCATTGTTGTTTTCACGATAAGAGCTCCTGTATTTTAGTTATGGTGAAAACAGCTTCTGCAGCACAGACACACTGAAGGTAAATCTACAGTACCCGCTGGATCGGCGGGTAACGATCAATCTATCAGGGATTGATTTATTGTATGTAGTGTAGACACAATAAATCGATCCCTGATCGCTCTCCCGTCGACTGCTGAACTCTAGCAGTGCAAAAGGTGGAAGCAAAGTCAAGGGAGGAACTACGGCCGTCGATCCAGCACTGCGAGGATGCGAATTAAGTAATTTTAATTCAATCTAAGATAAATCGACTTCAGCTATGCTATTCTTGTAGCTGAAGTTGCATATCTTAGATCGATTTCCACCCTCCATCGCACAGTATAGACCAGGCCTAAGATTTGCTGTATTTTATTGAGTGCATCGGTGCTGTGAAAACTGACCTGCAGAAACATCTCCACTCCGTCACAAATTCAGAAGCTAGATAGCTTTATATTTTAGGGGAAATATTAACAATATTATATGCTTAATGAAACAAACAAAAAAGCCATTAACAGCTTCCTGCCAAACAAAATACAGCAAAATGAGTCCCTCTGAAAAGTTATGTTATAAAATACTGGAATAAGTAAATAAACACTCTAGAAATGAGTGTTCAGCCTATCCATTTGAAAGCAAGGGTGCAAAGGATAGAAGTTGGCTAGAGTGCTACTTGGCTCAATGAACACTAAAGAAACAGGTTAATCAAAACTTCCAGTCAGCTCTGTTTGTTTGTTTTTTAAACTGCTGATCAAGTTGGGATTACGGAACCAATTCTCACTGAAGAGAACATTTTGTTTGTTCATTTTAGCTCCTATAAGGGAAATTCTGCTTCAATGTGCAGGATGTACCACTTGGAATGTAGCTGGTGCCACGTGTTATATGAGGTTGTGGCAAGTATTTCTAGAGTGTGCATCACTTTGTCACTAGAGAGGTATCAAGGTTCAATGTACTATCCTGAAGCCTTAAAAATTCTACCTTTCTTGCAGAAGAGGCATGTCATTTGAACAGGAATTCATTGTTATGCAGTAGAAATTTCCTTGTGGGACATCACCCACATATAATAAGCAAACACATTGTGACTGCCTTTGCCACACTGAGATGTTTGGTACAGAGATGGATAAAATCCTAGTTAGTAGGTTGAATGCCATATAGAGCTAGGAACCTCCATTTAGTGTGGACTAAGAGATGTATTCTGCAGTACATTTCATTGTAGCCTAGTCTCACATGTATTTCTGGCAATAATGAATTTTAGAGGTGAGGGCCTGCTCAGAATGCTCTGCCTCCAGCACCTGCAAGTTTCACCCTTATAATAAGCACTCCTGATGAACCATGCTGGGTCAGGGAAGAACAAGCCGTCTGTTACATAAGTTAAGTCTAAAGCAGTTAGGACTTTGTAAATGGCAATTGAAACCTTGAATTGACAATCAGTGCTGGGTGATGAGTGCAGCTGTCATGTGGTTTCAACAATTTGCTTCTCTGAAGTCAGGCAACTGCATTCTGTAGAAGCCAAAGCTTCCTCGAGCCCTTCAGAATAAGTCCAGATAACCTGGCAGAGCAATAAAAAGTCATAGGTAAACTTGGTTTGTATCTGAAAGAAAATGATCTTCTGGTCTGCCACAGATAAGAGATCTCTCTCTCTCTCTGGGACTTGAAGTTAATGAATCTAGAAAGGTACATACACTGCAAACCACTTTGACAGTAACTGGCCAGACAGCCATAAGTGAGCCAGTACTTATAGATTTTATGAGCCAGCATCATCTCTATTTGCTCTGGATTGATCTTTAGGCCATTTGATTTTCATTCAAGTCTCGATCGCTGCTAGAGTGAAGCATAGAGTGGAGAATTTGAAGTCTGTTACATATGGTCTGATGGAAAGAAGACAGAGATAAAGCTAATCAGTATATTGGCATACATAGTGATGGCAACGATCTCACCATTAGTTTCACACATATCTTAAATTAAGGGTAGGAAAGGATTGCATCTCAGCAAGGCAATGTTTTAATGAATACCTAGGGTGTCATCCTGTAGCTCTTCTTCATGCAAAGTTTTGCAATATGCAACATTTAATTAAAAAAAATATTATTTTGCTATTTTTAAATAAATACCTATCAATCTTTCTCATTGAATTAACCATAATAGCTTTTTAGAAAAATTATCTAGAAGTCAACTTTTAAGAGAAATATGCTTTTCAATTTAGTGTTTCCTAGAAGTGTAAACTTGATCACTTTAAGCATTCAATTTTTTTCTTTTGTTTCTTTATGATAAAAAAATCTCATTAGGAATTTAGTGTTAGGTTTACTTATTAGAAAATCAGTGATTGAAAGAAACAAAATCACAGGAGTACAGTGTTCATATAGGAACTAATTCAGCTAAACAGTAAAGAACATGAAGTACTTGCTTAAAGGTAACATGGTCCTAAGTGCTTTGCTGAATTGGGGCAATAGGCTACAACTATGACTGGATGAAAAAAGGAATAACTTTTTCATGAACTTTTTTGCAAAAAAAAAAATCATTTTTTGACCAACTCTAGGCAATTATTGCACCGTTGCAGTTTATGCTTTCTTCTTGTTCTTGAAATTTCTTTGTATGCTACAGGTTTCCCTAATATTTTATTAAAAATGTCAATAAGGACTTCAAGATACATTCACCATCTTCTGGTCTCTTCCTTTAGATCATCACCAAAAGTGGTTTTTGCCAACAAATCTCTTTTCTTTTGTAAAAATCTGCTTGTAGCTCTCTCCAGTTCTGCAAGATCACATATTGTAACCACCACAAATAAACAACATTAGCATGTTTTTCATAGTCTAGAGTAATTATAACAAGTGGTCCTTCAGTCACCATCTGTTAATGTTGAATTCCAAACTCAAATACTGTTTCTATTGTCTGACTTCAGCTCTCATCAGGAATTTTGTTATTGTAGACTTGAATAACCAGTAAGTAGCCTGTGAATCCAGAGTTCCTCCAACATCTTTGGCAGTTGGCCTTATAGCCAATTTTGTGATACCCAACTGGGTTAAAATTCATAGTCAAAAAATTAGATACCCAAAGGGTTAGACTTTACATTTGGGTCTCATGTGGGTTGCTGACACTTTTTAGAGCACTTTGTAAACATGAATGTACTAATAGATTACAATGAAACATGACGATGTTTCTGAGGCAGACATTTTTTTGTTAAAATAATTGTCATGGTGTTTAAAGAAAATGTACTAAATTAATGTTAATGCTTTAACAATTTTAATTTTTTAAATAATTTAATTAATATTAATGCCCAGACCTGAGCTTTGTGAATGTCAAAAGTTTGTCTCTTTCACCAGTAGAGGACGGACCAATAAAAGATATTAACTCACACACCTTAACTCTGTTAATACTTCGCACTCACATACTGTCTGTCATCTGAGAACCTCCCAACATTTTATGAAGATGACTAACCTCTTTAAACAACTGGGAAAACTGAGAGGCATTGAGAGGTTTACTGACTTGCCCAAAGTCTCACAGCGAGTTAGTAGCAGAGCTTGATTTCCAGGCTCTCCACCCACATTTAATGTACTTGATCACATTTCCTCTTGGTGTCAGGAGGCAACAAATCAGGGAAGTAAATGGCATGGTGTGTATGCTGCACATGCTTTTTGATTAGAATGACACACATATTGCTAGCCTGTGGTTAAGTGTGATGTCTTGGCTCTGCCTGAGTGATTTGTTTGAGCCTAAAATCAAGTGTGTCTCTTGCTTAATTAATTGGCATGAGAGGAAACACTCCAGCTCTAATTGCATGATATTGCAGGGCGTGAAGGCTAAGAGTATTGTATTGCCCAGTTATATGTAGTTCAGTGTAGTTAGAATTCAGTGTAAGTATAATTCAGTAGAAACAATGTAAATATTTGATACTGAAAGCACCAGGGAAGGAGTCTTGCCACTGTAATGTAGCCTCTTACCCACAGACTTCATGTCATCAGTGGGAATTGAGGCAAGGGCTTTTTACCCCCCAAAGAGACTGGAACCAGTAGAGCTGCAATTCTTCGTTAGCCAGTTGGGCTGGACTTGTGCCTTTGGTTCTGAGTGTCCAGTGTTCAAACCCATCTGATAACTATGATGTTTATGTTCATAGCTAACATTCTTCATGTAAGACTGTTGCAACACTCAGTAACGTGTGGTCCTTAGTGGTGTGCTGCCTTAGGTAGATGCCTCTTGCCTGTTTTTTGTCATGCTTGCGATATAGGATATTTGTGGTACATATTTTCTGGACTAATCCCTCATGGAATAAACATTTGGGTTATATGTTGGAAGAATCATAAATGTGCTTCAGACCCTGCAATTCCCATTTAGGAAAATGATGAATTACCTTTTAAGAAGTTTGTTGTGTGTTTCAAATCCAGTGCAGGGGAAAAGGCTTTGAAAGACCAACTGCTGAAGGAGTGGTATAATGCAAATTGTTTGCTCCATAAGTAAATGTTGTATTTGTAGTTTTCTTTTATGAATAGCACTTGAATATGTCAGTGATAGGGCCCCTTATAAATGCATGTAATAAATAAATTATAGCATGCAGCAAAGTTCAGCTTCAAACATTTTCCAAAACAGAGAATCTAGCCTTAAATATATCATGGTGGGGACTGAAATAAACTTTTTATTTTTACAAGTTAGGGATAATCAGGAAACCTGGGAGAGATGGACCACAGATGAGTTCTTCAGTCATTTCTAAGGAGAAGAAATAAATAACTTATTCTTTCTGTTGCTGCATGTTTTATTTATATGGCATTAAATTTTCGTCATACTCATTTATTTTTCTCCTCCTAAAATAGTTCAGTTGCATTATTTTCAAAGTGTTTCAATAGCTGTGCAGTCCCCTAATAAAAATGTAAGTCAGTGCTTTTATTACTGTGAATTCTGTTTTTACAGAATGTAGAAGAAAAAGAATAAAGCTTTAAATGTTGTTGTGCCAAGATTGGAATGTCCTCAAACTCTGAAGAACTTCAGACCAGGATCCAACCTTTGCAACTGAACCCTACTTCAGTTTTCAACATCCCTGAAATTTAGGAACTTCCTTGTCTGCCTTGGGCCCTTCTTGATTTCAAATGTTAGTTATTAATTGATTATGCCTGGGTCCCGCCCCCCACCCAATATTTTAGTTAGTTTTTGTATTAAAAAGCATGCAACATACATTTGTGTTTTGATATACAAGAGTCACACTTTATTACTAGATGAGAAAATTAATTAAATATACAGTGATCAAATAGAAAAAGTTGCAATGTTTATCGTTGATTTTTTTACCAGCCCAGAAGAATAATTAGATAATTAAAGTCTTTTGAATTGGGATCACCCTTATCAAGAGTCCATCAACCATGTGTCCCATAGTTGGACAGTTTAATTAAGGTAGACATCTCAGAAGTCTTATTGCTGTTGACCATCTGGTACTCTAGCTGTAACCAATTTCCAGCTACATTTTATGACATGTCATAATGATGTATGGCTTTTGTAGGTAAATTGTGCTCTGGGTACAATAGTTAAAGACTATTCACCATATTTTTAAGGCTGGTCTTCTGGTTAAAAGCACAGGTCAGAAATCTAAGACAGATGGATTCTGTTTCTGTTTATGCTTCTAACTTGATATGGAACATACAAGAAATCACATGACCTTACTGTGCCTCATTTTACCCATTTGTAAAATGGAGATGATAATACCTAACTACCTCATGTGCATCTAGTTAAAATTTGTAGCATTCTCAGAGAAAACCATGCCAAAACAATGGCTTAAAGAGAAGATGATCTGATGTAATATGATTGTTCATTGATCATAGCTTTTGGCACCAAAAATGTTAAAGCTAGTAAAAGCCATATTTAATTACAGTTGTCTGTCACAAAAATCCCAGCGCTTTCACAGGTTGGTTTCAGGCCAGAACATGGAATGGAAAGGGTATTAGTTAGATCTGTTGATAGATACATCTCTCTTCTCCATTGATGGGAGGAGGATATCTGTTCTCATGTTGTTAGATCTTTCTGTTAAATTTAATACCATTAATCTCATCTAGAAAATGTACCAGAGGATAATTGAAAGTACAGAGTTGGAGGAGTTTCCTTCTTTTCAGGTCACTCTCAGAGTGATGACTGGCAGTTTTTCCTCTGCTATCAGATTATGTGTGTGTGGACTATCTTAAAGCACCATATCATTGCCTACTGTGGCTAGGTCATTACATGATAGTTCAGAGCACAATCTTCTTGCCAGTCACAGATAGATGATGTTTTTCAGCAACTGTAACTATTTGAAAGTCCAGAAGGAGAGTATGAAACAATTTGTCTATTTCAGGGGAGACATCTTTATTAGGGGGTGATGGTGGCTAGTCCTTCAAAATGCTGCCTCCTTACAAACAGCATCACCTTTGTCTTGCTGAAGTTTTGTGTCAGCAGCTGTCTTTCATCCACTTGTTGATCTCGACCAGGTCCTGAAATAGCTGGGTGCACTGTTATCAGTGTCCGCAGTGAACAAAGAACAGAGAAGGATGTTATCTGTGTGTTGTTGTTTGTGACCATGAAGTCTCACAATTACCTCTAGTGGTTTCATTTGGATAGTGCAGACTGATATTCATCAATCATTACTTGGCTGACTGTAACATGGTCTATTTGTGAAATGCGTTGTTATCTTCTAATGTATTTGTATTAGCAGCAGTGAAAAGTTTCTCCAGATATCCTTGCACAAAGTTAGTGACTGAGCCCAGGGTGATAGTCATATATATGCTAATTTTAATACACTAATCACTGAATTTTTATTAACACAAAGGAAAGTTAACTTCATCTTGAACTTGCTGTTGTTATGATCTTTGCATATCTTGACAGAAACAAAAGGCGTACTCAGCATAAATGTCTAGAAACAAGGGGACAGAAATGAAAGCTGCACGAAAAGCTTCATATGTACTGCTCACATGCTTAAAGATGAGCATATGTTTATGTGCTTTACTGCACCAGTTTGCAGATCTGGGGGGAAATGGTGAGCCTCCGATCCCACAGCCTTGATTCCTCCTCCCCTGAAATCGCTGTGTTCCCAAGCAGCCCAAGTGGCTCTACGAAGAATCATGGAGATATCTAATCGATGAAAGAGTAGGGATCACGGTTTGTTGGGAATGAAATGTGGCAGCAGGGAGGTCAACAAAATCAAACCTATGTAAGTTGGTTTATTTCTAACCCTTACAAATCCATTAGCCGGATTGGTACTCTGTAAGGTCCTCTAAGCTCTAAAAATAGCGCTGGTTTTGTTCATTTTTTAATAATTATTGATTGGAGCAGTAGATTAACTGAGTTGAAAACAAGCTCCATGAAAGTTAGATGAGCTATCCACTGTCTATGTACATGTATGTGCACAGCTAATCTCTGTCTATGTTGGCTATGTATATATGGCACATACGCACAGAGGCAGAAATGATTATTCCTTGAGCCTTGGTTTCACATTTCACTCAGCCCATTGTAATTATTTTGCGCCAGGCTTTCTGAGTGCATTGTGTAGGTGAAACAGGAGCCATTCATTTTTACCTCCTAACAATCCTTACCGCTATTTCATGAATTTCTCAAGAAGGGACTATCTTTTTTTATAAAAATCACCTTTCCTGGCCTCCAGTTCCATCTAGTTCTCTGTCTCTCATTTGTTCTGTGAGGACAAAGAATTTGCATACCATTTGGAACTCTACCTTTAGGGCACCAGGGAACTCCCTTATTAACTGTAGGATTAGGGATCTTTTTCTTTTTCATATCGCTTCTAGCTGAATATGTTTGTAATCTCTTTCAAAGTGTTAAGTGCCTTGGGATGCTCACAAGACAGACCTCTTTAAAACTGAGACTGTATTGTTCATTTGATTTCCTTGTTCCTGTTTCAGTTCAGGTTTTAAAAATAGTTTTTCCTTCCTTACTGAGCTGTGAATTGTATCTTATGTGACTAATGAGCTGGTGTGTCTACTTTTTTGGATATTCTACTTAATATACCCAAAAAGGTCTGATTTTCCGAAAGTGAGAATTCTCATTGCTATCTAAAAATGATCCCTTTTAAGGTGTCTCAAGTTGAGCATCCAAAATCACTGGTCACTTTTGGAAAATTAAGTCCTTTTGATTAGAGAGAGATCTGAACTACAACACCAAATCTGAACCTCTCTGAAATTTGGATTTGCTTATGTTTTTCCAGTTTATGGCTTCTCTATATGGTGCCACAGTGTGAAGTAGGATATGTGTGAACTGTAGAGTGCTCCAACTGTAGAGTTGCTCTCTCACTTCCCCGTGTAGACCCTGTTGTGAGGCTCTAAAAGGTACCTAGTTCATGTTGAGAGAGCCCCATTTCAAACAAGATTATATTAATGCTCACTTGGGTACCATTTAGAGCAGGAGGTGGGCAAACTTTTTTGCCTGAGGGCCACATTGGGTTTCCGAAATTGTATGGAGGGTTGGTTAGAGGAGGCTGTGCCTCTCCAAACAGCCAGGCATGGCCTGCCCTTGTCCCCTATCTGACTCCCCTGCTTCTCGCCTCCTGGCGGCCCCCCTGGGACCTCTGCCTCATCCACCCCTCCTTGTCCCCTGACCGCCCCCAAACCCTCCTTCCTGACTGCCCCCTCCGCCCCATCCAGACGTCCCTCCTTCCTGACTGCCCCTGGGACCCCTGCCACTGTTCAACTCCCCTGTTTCCTGCCCTTTGACTGCCCCAACCCCTATCCACACCCCTGCCCCCTGACCACCATCCCGAACTCCCCTGCCCTCTATACAACCCGCCCTGCTCCCTGTCCCCTTACTGCGCTGTCTGGAGCACTGGCGGCTGGTGGCACTACCATATAGATGTTTCATAAAAGTATATACTGCAAGCATTTTGCTGTACCTTTATTTAAGGTGTCTACCGTCTCCTTTTCCAGTCACTTCTAACAAAGAAGGTTTTTGTCTTCACCTCAATTTATTGATGGGTTCTGGAGCAGGTTATGTCATAACAAAAGCAATACTCGTTAGTCTGTTTTCCAAAAAACATGTAGACTTATAAACCAAATGCACCAGGACAGGCAGCCTGGAGGGGCGAACTGCGGCCAGCGGGAGCCGTGATCGGCCGAACCTGTGGACATGGCAGATAAACAAACCGGCCCGCCCCGCCAGGGGCTTTCCCTGAACAAGCAGCAGTCCGACTTTGAGAACTACTGCTCTAGAAAATGTGCCTCTCTAATTTGCACTGCAGTACCATGTAGACAAGCCTCAAATAGCATGGGCCTGTCTTTCTGATGAGCTGCATCAGAGCATCAACTCCAAAGAGTTCGGAACTTTGGAGTTGTTCAGATTCCAGGTTTTCAACTCAGTTAGAGGAAGGCCCATCTCCTCTGTTGAACATAAAGAAGGAAAGTTGTTCTTTGTTAATGTTGTATAGGTAATTGGCAGGGAAAGTTATATCAGTACATGTAGGTCATAATTTAGAACATGCATCGAATTCACTATTCCTGATTTTCTAAAGGCATTGGAGGAGAGTTAGTTATGGCTCATAAACTTAGAAATGGGCTGTTATGTTACTGTAATGAAGAGTAATACATTTTCTTACTGGCAATGCATAACTAAACAGCTTTTGATGGCTGGTTATGGAACAAATTTTGCAGATTTGGTAGTAAACCAAAGAATAAAACAGTTAACATAATACTGCAATCCTGTTTTTAAGGACTTGAATCTTATATGGTGAACTAAGAAAAACATTTGTTTTTTTTTTGTTAAAAAAAGGCTTTTTCACATGTAATATCATTAACAAACTGTATGGATAGGTTTAACATTTTTAAAGGGGAACACATTTTATAATAAAATGATTGAAAATTCCTTCTTCACTTATCTACTTGCATGGTCCTTAGTACAGGAATGCATGTCTCCATTAATATTAGGTGACTTCCTACCAAACAAAGCAATGAAGGGTGCACAGGAACATATTTCTTGTTTTTTCAAGTGTATGTGATTCCAGCAACAGGAGAAATGTAAAACCCAGAACTAAGAATTTAGGCTAAAAGGTCTGTTCATCTTTAAATGTAGAACGCAGCGGGAAGAGGACTGTATGAAAGTTTCACTATTCCGTTATATGTGCAAGGGAAAGCAAGGCTATTAATATCATTCTGACTCAGAGCGTGCTTTTAACCAGATGGGAAGAAAGACTTAAAAAAAAGTATTTAAAAACTCTCCTTGATGAACTCTACTGGGAACAGAAATGGAATCATCCATTCAATGAGAGTTTCTGTGCTATAGAGGATGTTTCTTTCTCTTTAAAAAAAGTGAGAGTTTATCCTACCTCAAATACATTGACTTGTGCACTGCAAGAGAAGCAGAATCAGCTAACTTTCAAATATTGTATTTTAAGTATCATTCCACTAGGTCAGTGAGTGGAAATGGAAGTTGAAAAAAAGCAAAAATCTGTTCCTGTCATATCTTCAAAATGCATGTATTTGCATGTTGACCTGTTTTCATAATCAAGTCAATAATTGCACACACAAACCTGATCTCTGTGTGGAAAGGTCAGCAGAAGAAAAAGTCTAATGGGTCAAGCCTGGGATTAGGAATCAAGAAGTCAGATTAGGGTTTCATTTTCAGTTCTGCTCTGGACTTGCTGTGTAATGCAATGTTAACTTCTTTGTCTGTTTCCCCATCTGAAGGTGGGATTTCTAGAAATGCAAAGTATTTTTTTAAAATGTGAGTTTTGGGGAGTGCCCACATCTCAAGTGTATTTTCACCTGTCCTTTGAAAGCTTGTCCCTTAAACAGTAACACTGGAAGTGGCAAATGTGGGAGAAGGAAAAATGTTAATAGACCTCCATTTTTGTGTTTTGTGAGGAATTATTCTTGCCTGTTCTGTCATAGAGTGTGCCTGTGAGTATTTCAAAAGTGAAATCTCATGCACCCTTGACAGTCCTGAGAGAGGTTAATTTCAGCGCTGCTAAATTACAGAAAACTTTATTAGGGAGTTTCAGTGGGGGAGGGGAGTGTAATTCTTTCATCTGTCTACTGTGGTACTAGTTTCCATTCTCAGCCATAGTCTCTTGCCATCTGGACAGTAGCTGTGAAGTGTAGCTACAACGTAAATTAATTGGGAATTAGTATAGCAGTTTGCAGAGTAACTTCCAAGTGTATCTCTAAGTTTGTCTGTGTTAGCAGACAGATGGTGAAAGTTAACATGTGAGGCACAGTCACAGCAAACAATCACCTATTCAAAATAAAATAGTTTGGGGCATATGAATCTTTTCTCAGGCTGATGGATAGATACAAGCTTTCAGAAACTAATAAATTCTCTGACTGAGTGTTCACAATCAAAACAGCTTTATTGACTGCATCTGCTAAAAGGGACAATAATCATATTTCTTATGCTAACAATTGTCACAAAGCAATGCAGATCATATTAAATAGGAATACTCAAACAAAACAGTCTGAGCCGCCTTCTGATCTCATCGAAAATTAAAGTGATGCCATTGTGCCTCTTCTGGTAGTTTGAAAATGAAGGCTGCCTGTCTCTGGCATTATTTTACAGTCATTGTTCCATGGACAGTCAGAGAGAGACTGTGTATCCGTACTCGGTATTGTCTAAGGAATGCAAAAGTGTTATGTGTAATATAATATACAATATATACTTAATTTAGTTCCTCTTTTATTTAACAATTCACAGTGATACACTTACAAGTATATTCTCTGCTCAATTATCAAAAGACCAGCACAGCTGCAAAATATTCATAAAGAGCCTGATTCAAAGTCAATTGGTTCCTAAACCTGCAAAGACATATACATGTGTGTAATGTTATACACTATGAATAGTCCTATTGAACTAAATGGGACTTACTCAATCCATAACATTAAATATATAAATCAGGTTGGGTTTGATTTAAATAAAATTGATTTAAATCGTGATTTAAATCACTAGTCAGGAAAACTCGATTTAATCGTGGATTTCTATATAAAAGTGCATTCTTGTTGGTTGTTATACCCATAATACATATTCTTCACAACTCAGAGATAGATGTAGGTTTCATTTTCAGAAGGTACACACTATATATTTTTTAAGTGATTTATTTTGAAAAGTTTTCAGATTAGTTTTACAGCTATATTAGAAAATGAATGAATGTTTGGTTATTTCATTTACCAAAGATAATTGAAGCAGATTTTTATGAAGTCTTTGGGAAGTGAACAATCTCCAGTTCAACAGGTTAATCATTAATGTTTGGAGGATTTTCTTGCCGTGCCGTATTAGGAGGAGAACATCACCAGACAGACATTTAAATTATTTTATTTAACTAAAACACCAACATTATGTATTCTGGATTTTTTTCTTCAACAGCAAACATATTTTAACAAAATAAGCATATGAATTTTTGAATTTAAACATTCAAGTTTTTTAGAATCAGGGTTGTTTTTGTTAAAATTGTTTTTAACTAAAATAGTTAAATAAATATTAAAAAAAATTAAATTGACTATGTCAGCCAGGTCAACAAGAGCAACTTAAAATATTGGTTTCTCACTCAGAAATACCAGTCATGTTCACCTTCATCTTCCTGTCTGTTCATTATCTGGAAAAGAAAAACAATCTTTCCTGCTTTTCCAGGTCCCAAATGATTTCTCGATTTGGAATGAATTAGTCCAAAGGAGGAAAATATTCTTTCTACACAGGCAGAAGAAGCTACTGCTGTTAAAAGTGAAATTATCACTTCAACAGTCTCTGAATCCAAGTGCTTAAGTGACTTCTACCAATTCACTGGTGTGACGGTCTTTAAAACATCATCAGCAAACATATATGGCTTGAATGGTTCACCCTTAGCTCTGAAGTTTATTATAGTTGGCATTATGGAGGGATGATTGCTGGATGTCCATTCATAGCCAACTCCTCTTCTTCAGAAGTTAGGGTTTGACCATGGTACTGAGTATTGAGAATATTTACAAGAAAATGAGCTGGAGATCATGCTTGTCCCATTCGTTTTTTTAATGCTTGTAATTTAACTCTGTCACTGCATATTTCTCTTTTTAAGATCTCTCTTAGTTCCTTCCAAATTTCAACAGCATCAGCAATAAAACAGCTATTTCCCTGCATTTTGTTCAGGACTACAGAAGTAGGCTTCGGGGTACTCAGCATTTGTTCAACATTTCTCTTAAGCCCAATGTTGAGAACTTTGGCTGTGACAGTGCCATCTATTTTTTCACGATTTTGTTTACAAACTGTCATCAGATTAGGCCAGTTCTTAATATAGTACTCAAAAACAGTCCATTGCTGAGTTCCATTGCATGTCTTGAGGGAGAGTTAGCAGGGTTCCTCCCACTTTTTTCAGAGCAACTGCTGCAAAGTGGTTGTTACGGAAGTATTTTGCAATTTCAACATTAGCCTTTATTTCTGGAACACTGAAGTCTTTGGCTAGGAGGTGCATCAAATGAGCAATGCAACCGTATGTTATTACCTTGGGACTCTCTTCACTCTCTTCTAAATTTCTTCTCATCTTGGATATATTTGCATCATTGTCTGTGACCAAGCTGTGTACTAGACATTTGAATTTTTCTTCAGAGTTTATTATAGCTTTTACTGCTATTTCATGTAAGTATTCTGCTGTGTGTGCATTTCCTGATGTATCAATTGTTTCTGTAAGGAAGACATTCCCTTCTTCTGTTGTCACGCAAGCACATACAACAGGATCATTGTG
Organism: Chelonoidis abingdonii; assembly: GCF_003597395.2. NCBI lineage: Eukaryota > Metazoa > Chordata > Testudines > Testudinidae > Chelonoidis > Chelonoidis abingdonii. The sequence continues at coordinate 87,077,023 of NC_133775.1, forward strand.
GACGTTGCTCCTACCCATCAGACTCAGGTTAACAATTTCACCCTTTAGACCTTTTGCACACTGCTCAATTTCTCTGTCATACACTTTATCCAGCAATTTGCCTGTGACATCTGCTCTGTTGGATGGACTGCATCCTTAATGACTGAACCATGTTAATGAAGCGTGGGTTCTCAATCATCAGACAGCGGAAAGTTTGTTGCATAAACAAACTGGGCAATTTTTTTAATCAATTACCTCTTTTGTAATCTGCTGGTTCTTATCACAAATTTATCTATGGTTGTTTCTGGATGATGGCAGATTTTTTTCTTTTTGCTACTGGTCCTTTATGACATACGTGATGTGACTGAACACCATCATTGGCAGATAACTCTGAAACTATAGAAAAATGATGGTGATCTTGAAAGTGGATAGTCTTCAGAATCCTGTATGTTGAGGATGGATTCTCCTAAACAAAATAAGTCAATGCAGTTATTTAATTATTATTACCATACTGCTCATAGTATTACTCATTGCATTCACTGACACTCAGTACTACTTTAAAGGTGAAATTGTAAAAGGAAGATCTGCCTATTTCAGCTATTTATTTTTTATCACAACTGCATCTAAAATGATAGTACCATAGAGTAACAACTATATTTTTTTGCTCAAACATGAGAATTCAAGAATAGTCCAGAAGGAAGACAGGCAGGCCTTAAGAAAAAAGTATGAAATAAAAAAGTTTACCAACCTGAAGATCCTGCATGTTCAGACGTATTCCTTTCATCATCTTCAATTGCAGCTTCCTCCTGATAAGGAACACTTCTCATGATGTTGTTCATTTTGGCAACCAGGCCTTGCATTTCTTTGTTGCACACTGTTTGCATTTTGCACACATGCCTGTCTTACCCACAGGTAGAGGAACTTCATTAAAATATTCCCAAACTGGGTCTGTTTTATGGCCTGCTGCTATTATAGGTTTTCCTTTCTAGTGAGAATGGTATGGTAGATCTCAAATCAATGAAGGCTACGCTCAGAAAGACCTCAAGACTTCTCTGGAATATGCTGCTCAAACAGTTTCATTTTTGTTTCTACTGCCTGTCCCTCCCTTCTTGCATTTATCTCCAGACTTCTTCTTGTCCAGATCTATTCCACCCCCAACGATTTTCTATTCACTGAACTTTTTGAAACTTTGCACTTTTAGAGTGAGGCAAGGGATTGACTCCGTATACACAAATTTGTAGAGGGGCAAGAGTTGAGGTCTGTTATTTCTCACCTCTATATATTATTTATTTAAAAACATTTTTGCTGCTAACAAGCATGTTATCTCTGGAGACACAAATCCACAGTCTGAGAACTGCAAAATTAAGCATCTCTGATGGTATCTTCTAGAGTCTGAGAACCAAGTCCCATTGGCTAGATAGAAAGATTAACCTAAATAATCTATACAGAAGCCCCTGAAACCCCATAAGATTGGGTCCCTAATCCATGAACTATAACTCATTTACAAAACTTTTCTTAAACATTACATGAATATATTGTCTCATACTATAGAATTAGAATGTATAATTGCTATTCCATGATGAGATATCTTTGAGCTATAATGTATTTTAATTAAAACTATCTTTAGATAGGTTTTTTCCCTCAAAAACCATTTTATCAAAAAAAATCTGATTTAGATTTTAAAAAATCCATTAAAAAAAAGTATTGATTTTTATCCACACTGATTTAAATAAAACTCTTTGAAATTGGGGCTAGGAGTCTTTCTTGTTGTTTTAGTGCTCTTAATGAAAGCTAACAGGGTCGAACGCGTTTTTCATGTAGAAAAGAATGTAAAAGGGACTGGGTGTATTTTTGGGAAGAGATACAGGGCCTGATTCTGAGTTGACACACATTCCTTGTTACACCATTGAATTCAGCAGAAATCATGGAATAAAAAGTCAACACATAATTTGGCTGTGATTCCATGTTTTGGAATCTCAGAATTTCCTGTGTTTTAGAACACACAGACTTGTAGAACTCCTTGAGTATATGTTCCATAAATTGTAGAGAAACTTCAAACAGCAGTGTCAAAAAGGGTTAAAATTTTTAATAGGCCCTCAAATTCATTTCAGTAACATTTGGTAATACCCCAGTCTACCTGTATTCCAATCCCTATTATTAAGAATGCGCGTAGTCTTTTCCTCTATATATACAGGTAAATAAACAACCTGTGAAAATACAAAGCTGAAGTTTCTGTGTGCAAATGCTGCCACAACGTATAAGCTGCATTTTAATATAGTTGCAGTATATGCCTACGTATGTAGTCTGTTTCAGTGTGAATAATGATTCTATTTTTAATATTGCAGGACTATACTTTGACAATGTACTTTCAGCAAGCGTGGAGGGATAAGAGGCTGTCCTATAATGTTATACCTTTAAATCTTACACTGGACAATAGAGTAGCTGATCAGCTTTGGGTTCCTGATACCTACTTCTTGAATGACAAGAAATCATTTGTACATGGGGTCACTGTGAAGAACAGAATGATTCGTTTGCATCCAGATGGAACAGTCCTCTATGGTCTCAGGTCAGTGTCATCCATTTTTAACTACATTTTTAAATCAGTTTCAAACTGAAAAGTACTGTACATAGATCTTCACTACCCATCTGTCTCAACTGCTGGCATATTGCAAACAATGTCATCTTAAATGTTTTAATAACAGATAAGACTATAAAAGCCTTTTTGGATAAACTTTGAGGATCAAGTGTTGTTTTTAATAACATTCTAAGATGTTTGTTTTAATAACGTATGAAGATATACAAGCTTTTTGAATAAACTTTCTGGATTAAGTGTCATTTTCAGGAGTGCTTCCATAAAGGATTTGAAATAGAAAATATCAAGTGGAGGTTAGGGGTGAAAAAGAAGGTGAGTGCAACTGGTACATTCATTATTTTATTAAGTCAGATGCTCCATTTTATAAATCTTTTTTGGGATGAGCTGCTCAGAATGCGCTGCACTTTCTTTTGATGGTAGACAATTTTCTCCATTTTCCTGAGGTGCAGTTGAAGTTGAAATGTTTCTTCTGTGTCTTTTATATTGTTATATGTGATATTAGGTGGTGATGCTGCTCAGTGGTGTCATGGTAAAACAATGGAACAGCCTAACTGTACCATAGGAAAGCTCAACAATTCTTTTTTGTTGAAAACAGTTCCTGAAAATGGCAATTTAAAACTACAAAGCTGGTAATGACCTGAAATGATTGGAGTGTTCCTGCATTAGAGTGTGACAAACTTCCTACTCAGATCTCTCAGATGTTGCTCTGCCCTCATCATGTACTGAACTAAAACAGGTGGAGCTTAACTTTGTTTCTACAAACGTCTTGGGTTCTTGTTGTGAGTCTTTTTTCACTTAGCCCAGAGTGTTAGTGATGAAAAGTAGTTACTATATATGGGGTGTAATAAGCCTCTGTCCCAAATCTGGACCTTAGCGTCCAAAATCTGGGTGCTTAGCATGAACCTCCAAGCTTAATTACCAGCTTGGATCTTATCTCCGCTGCCACCAATCAGGATTCTGAGTACCTGATAAAACTCTCTGTTCCCCCAAACCTTTCCCTGGGGACCCCCAAGACTCAGATGCCCTGAGCCTCCAACCAAAGGGAAATAACTCACTTCCCTCTACTCTTTTACTTCCTCCAGATTTTCCCACCCTGGGGATACTAGGAGATTTTCCCTGCTTCAATCCCTTGAACACAAAACAAGAGAGGACGATTTACCTTCCCCCCTCCTTCTTTCGCCCCCTCCCAGTCCTTTCTCTGAGAGAGACAGTACTCCTGGCACAGAGATTCCTATCCCCTTGCCTTAACTAGGAAAGAAAAATCCAACAAGTTTAAAAAGAAAGCTTTATATAAAAAAGAAGAAAAAACACATGACATGATCACTGCATCAAGATGACATAACACAGGGCTATTGCTTAAAAGAAAATATGAAATATCAGCCCTTATTAAAAAAGATATCCAATTTACAACATTCCAGCAACTCCCACCACGTAAATACAAAAATACAATATAAACCTATTGCTTTTCCTTTTGTACTCACAATGGGAAAAAAGGGTAGAAAGAAGCTTGGAGATAGAGAAAAAAAAAAAAAAAGCTTCTTCCGTCATGCCGGAAATGCCCGGCAGAACAAAGACAAAACACACCCAGAAGTTCCCTCCCTCACTTTGAAAAATCCGGTTTCCTGGTTGGTCTTCTGGTCAGGTGTTTGGTTCCCTTTGTTAACCCTTTACAGGTAAAAGAAACATTTACCCTTAGCTATCTGTTTATGACAAGGGGTATTCAGTCCTGTGTGAAATAAGTTCACATGTCCACATCACAAATGCCTCTAATTATTGGTGCTCTTGTTATCAGTCTCAGCAAATACATCCAGGACAATCGATCTGGAGATTCAATTACCCGCTCGTGGTGGCCTCCCAGATATTGCTTTTGAAGCACATTGGACAATGTGGGGACATGTATAATCCGTGTTGTCTTTTCTGTACTTCGTTGATAAATGAAAGACTTCAGTCTTAATTACTGTGAATCTGTCTCTGTTTAATTAATGGAAACAAACAAACAAACAATAAACCCTACCACCAACAAAAAGCCTCTTTGGATCTGGATCCAAGAAGGGAAAGGAATCAATATAGACAGCTATCATATGGGTAGTTTTGCTGACATACTTACAAGTGATATGGGTGGTTTGTGGTTGTTGCTTTATGAACATTGTAGTTAGCATCCATCCTTATATTGTGCAACAAAATTTAAATTGCTCTTGGCACTCATTACTGCAATGAAGAGCAATGATGTCATGTTCAGTCTGGGCACGTTTGACTGCAGCAGGTCAGAATGAGTGGTTGTGATTAACAATATTTATTATTTATGTACTATATGCTGATCTGCACAATGTGCCACACTACCCTGTACTTGCCCCAAACACAGTATGGTGTGTGTTCATTGTAACAGCAATACTTCAAGGAACAGACTGAATCTTCAGGAGTTTGGGAGGTTGAGAGGGAAATGCATGTTACGCAAATTGGAGGCTGCTTCAGATGCCTTTGGTGGCTTGAAAGAAGGATGGTGGGAAGCCAAGATGACACAGCATGATGTGAAGTAGCCAAGGCTGGAAAGCCTCTTACGTGTTTGTTTAATGAGGACTAAACACACACCCTTCTTCAGAGACTAATACATGGATTCCCAAAAGAGAGCAAAGGGATGAGGATGGAACTGAGGTCTAGAGAAGCAGGATATGAGATAAAAAGGAAAGGGGAGCAGAGACAAGCAGAAGCTGGACTGGTGGTTAGATGGCAGCCTGTCAGAGTTCAGGGAACAAGCAAAGTCCTTAGCTTCCTTTGCTTGGAGTGCTGCAGAGGCAATGCACTCAGCCGCTGGCTCAGACATGGCTTGTATTAACCATTTCAGGCTGACTGAAAGAGCAGCAAGAATGGGTTCCAGAGGGAAGGTCAATGCAATGCTTGGTTATGAGTGACTGAGAGTAACTGGGCAAATAAGAGGATTGGAGGAAATGCCTCTTACCCATAAAAATTAAGGATAGAGAGAAGAAAAGGCAGGACAGAGAGAGAAATGCAAGTGAGGGCTGGAGAAACACTGGCTGAAATAAGAGCATGGGGGAGTTGATAAACCTACAAAGTAAATGCAGGGTAAGGAATACATAAAAGAAAAATTTAAATAAAAGTTCAATGAATGTATAGCTTTCCAAGACGGTGTGAGGTGGCGAGGGAAAAGAGTAAGTATATTGATGCTTTGGAGGAGTGCTTGAACTTAGAACTGATTGACAGTGAATTTCCATTTGTTGTCAGCTTATAGCTATCATGGCTAGGTGTGTGCAACTAATTCATTTGTTCTGTATAGGTATGCTGCTAAAAAAAAAGTGGTGTGTACCTGTTTGTTTTTACTGTTTACTCTGAACTTGAATGTAAGCAGAAACAGCTTGCCACTTGAATATATGCAAAGTATCTCTACATCTGCTTAGAAGTATCAACTGTAAGTATCCTGGTCTGAAAAATATTGGGGGCATTTATGTTCCTTTGTTGTTGTTGTTGTTTTTCTTTTTTTGTGCATACACTGTCTGATATCAGGCATGCAAGTGCCTCTTGAAATGTGGCTTTTAGTATAAAACTTGTTAGATCAGTGAGTTGGCTCCGCAAATGTATCTGATCTCCATATCTCTCTGTGCATTACTGTTCTTGAAAGTAGCTCTGTTGGATCTGAAAAGAGTTTAAAGATTTCCCCCTGAAAATCAAGGCATTTAGTTAGATGGTTTTAAGAGTCTAACTTTAGAGGCCCAAGTTTTAAAAATTTTGGCTTCACTGATTTTCCCAAAGCCATATAATTAGTGAGTAACAGAGCTGGAATTAGGATCCAACTTTTTTTGGCTCCCAAGCTCCATGCTCAGTTCACTACACATCACTGCCTCTTGTACTATAGTTTCAAAGTAAAGATTAGTATTTTACAGATAAAGAATCATTATTCTAGCTACCACAGAAAGTGATTCCAACTAGATTGTGTGTCGATAACAAAAGTGTGACTTGCATGAAATTATACTTTCTCTTTGGGGTGATCCCATAATTTGCATTTGTAACTGCAATGGCATATCATTTCTAATGCAACATGAAATTGAGGCAGTTCCATGAAAACTGCAAAATTCAATCCTGTTTTTGTGCTGACAGAAATCAAAGCAATGTATTTCACAGCTGGAACTTTAATGCAGATCAGGTATTGCCTTGTGAACTCTAGAGGAATAATTTGTCATGGATAAGTGCAAGGAATTTAATTGATATTATGTTGTCTGATATTCAGGTTCAATTATGCCACTCAAAAGTCTCTAAATGCTGGCACATTATGGTTAGTTAGTAATATCCCTGTTGTGTTTTGTGCATGAGAACAAACTAAGATTATGCTTTGGAACCATTGTGGATGTTGTGTTACTAGATAGTAGTTTTTTGTTGTTGTTTTGGTGCATTATTGTTGCGTTTTTTTTGATGTTTGGGGGTGTTTTAAAATCAGAGGGGTTTTTGGTTCTTGGAAATAAAAGCCATCAAAAACAGAAAAATACAAGGAGGATAAAACTTCTTGCACAGCAGCAATGAAAAATCTCGTAAATTTATGTAGTCCCCAATAAAAAACACACTCAGTATTTAATATTCTAGGGTAGCAAAACTATAATTAAGACTGTACCACAGTTTTCAGTTTAACAGGATTCTTAAATCTTTGTATCTATATCTATATAATAATTTATATAATAAATATAAACTAAACAAGATTTTACTTTTTCAAGGTTTCTGAAGCACCTTATTTTTGACGAAAACTTAAAAAAAAATCCTTTGAAAATGAACATTTCCTGAACAACCTTTTTTGTTTAAAAAAAAAATGAAAATTTGACCAACTCTAATAATGTATCTAATTCTTCTGTCACACCAGCTTCATGTTAGCGTAACTCTGTTCCCTTGGGTGGAATTCATTTTCAGTTTCATTAGGACTAGAGTAAAAACAGGTCTCTTGTACTTGACAGTGGGATCAACAATATTTGATTGCAGAGCAGAGCCCAGAGCTGGAGTGCAGAGCAGCTCTGGAGCAATGGAGCTGCAGGTTTTCCCCTGGAGCTGGAGCGGAACTGGAGCACAGCTCCAAAACTCTGTTTTGTTTATCTTTACTTGTAAACTTAGGCCCAGATTTTTAAAGGTATTTAGGCCTTCATAGATTCTAAGTGCAGAAGGGACCACTGTCATCATCTAGTCTGATCTCCTGTATAGAATTTCCCAAAAATAATTCCTAGAGCAGATCTTTTAGAAAAACATTGAATCTTGATTTAAAAATTCTCAGGGATGGAAAATCCACCACGGCCCTTAATACATTGTTCCAATGTATTACTCTCACCGGTAATAAAATTGTATGTCTTATTTCCAGTCTAAATTTGTCTAGCTTAAATTTCCAGCCATTGGATTTTGTTATACATTTTTCTGCTAGATTGAAGAGCCCATTAGGAAATATTTGTTCTGCATGCAGATACTTATCAACTAGGGGTGGGCAAACTACGCCCCTTGAGCCATTTTAAGTTGGCCTGTGAGCTCCTGCTGGGGAGCGGGGTCTGGGGCTATCCCTGCTCCGGTGCTCGAGCTAGGGCACAAGGTCAGGGGCCGCATCATGCGGCTCCTAGAAGCCATGGCATGGCCCCTCTCTAGCGCTCCAGCTGGGGCATCATGGCCCTTCATTCCAATGGCCCCATTCCAATGGTCCCCTCCAGTGTTCCAGTGTGAGCTGCTGAGGTGGTGCCTGTGGATGGAGCAGCATGCAGAGCTGCCTGGCCGCGTCTCTGCTTAGGAGCCTCTTCTGGAAGCCGCTTGAGGTAAGCACCCGCTTGAAGCCTGTACCCCGGAGCCTCTCCCCACTCCGTGCTCCAGCCCTGATCCCCCTCCCACCCTCCTGCACCCCAAACTCCTCATCCCCAGCCCTACCCCAGAGCCTGCAATCTCCAACCGGAGCCCTAACCCCCACCCTCCCAGCACTCCACTTCCCCACCCCAGCCCGGAGCCCTCTCCCACACTCTGAACTCTTTATTTCTGGCCCCACCCCGGAGCCCTCACCCCCTCCTGCACCCCAGCCTCAATTTTGTGAGCATTCATGGCCCGCCATACAATTTCTGTTCCCAGAGGTGACCCTCTTGCCAAAAGGTTTACCCACCCGTATTATAAACTGTAATGAAGGCACCCATTAACCGTCTCTTTGTTAAACTAAATAGATTGAACTCCTTGAGTCTTTACTATAAGGCATGTTTTCTAATCCTTTGATTGCTCTCCTGGCTTTTCTCTAAACTATTTCCAATTTATCAACGTTCTTGAATTGTGGACATTAGAACTGGACAGAATATTCCAGCAGGAGTTGCACCAGTGTCAAACACAGAGGTGAAATAACCTCCCTACTCCTACTCAAGACATTCTTGTTTATGCATCCCAGGATTGCATCAGTTCTTTTGGCTACAGCATCAGACTGGAAGCTTATATTCAGCTGATTATCCACCATAGAATCATAGGGCTAGAAGATACTGCCAAGATGCAGGATTTGTTGTTTCTAAACAATCCAAGAGAGATGGCTATTCAGACTCCTTTTGAAAACCTCCAGTGAAGAAGCTTCCACAACCTCCCAAGGCAATCTGTTCCATTGTCCGACTGTTCTTACAGTTAAGAAGATTTTTTTCCCTGAGATTTAATCTAAATCTGCTATGCTGTAGTATGCCATTGCTCTTGTCCTGCCTTCTGTAGCAAAACAGAATAACTTTTCTCCATCTTTTTTATGGCAGCCTTTCAAGTATTTGAAGACCACTATCATATCCCCTCTTTTCCAAACTAAACATATACAGTTCCTTCAGCTTTTGCTCATGGCTTGCATTCCATTCCCTTTGATCATTTTTGTCACTCACCTCTGGATTCATTCGAGTTCCTCTACGTCAGTGGTCACCAACCAGTCAATTGCAATCTCTGGCGGTGCAGTGTGGCTGCAGCTAAGGCAGACTGCTTGCCTACCCCGGCCCCATGCTGCTCCTGGAAGGTCTCCCTCTGCACTCTGCTCCTGCCTGCAAGCACTGCCCCCACATCTCCCATTGGCTGGGAGAGCTGTGGGAGCGGTGCTTGCATAGAGGGGCAGTGCCTGGAGCCATGTGCCCCCCGCCATCCCCTAGGACCAAATGAGTGTGTTGGCCCTTTCTGGGAGCTGTGTGGGACGTGGGTAGGCAGGGAGCCTGCCTTAGCCTCGCTGCACCCACCACCGACCGGGAGCCGCTGAAGATAAGTGCTGCCCGGTGGCAGGCCACACCCCATCCCTGAGCCCCCACTCAGAGCCAGCACCCTGTACCCCCTCCTGCACCCCAACTCCATGTCCCAGTCCTGACCCCCTCCCAGAGCCAGCACTCTGTATCCCCTCCTACACCCCAACACTTTGCCCCAGCCCTGACCCTCCTTCCAGAGCTAGCACCCCTACCTCTTCCTACAGCCCAACCCACTGCCCCAGCCCTGACCCCCTCCCACAGCCAGCATCTCATACCCCCTCCTGCATCCAAACACTCTGCCCCATCCCGAAGGTCCCTCCTGCACCCAAATTCCCTCCTAGAGCTTGCACCCCCACCCCCTCCTGCACCTCAACCCCCTATCCCAGGATCAGCCCAGACCCCCCCACACTGCAAACCCTTCCCAAACCCCAGCCGCCTGCCCCAGCCTGGTGAAAATGAATGAGGATGAAGAAGAGTGCGTGACAGAGATTGAGGGGAATGGAGTGAGCAGGTCAGGGTTTTAGGGAAGGGGTGGGGCCTTGGGGAAGAGGTGGGGTAGATCCTGGGTTGCCCTTAGATTAAAAAAGTGATCTTGGGCCTGAAAAGGTTGGAGACCACTGCCCTACATCCTTTCTATACATCAGTAACTAAAATTGGACACAGTACTCCAGCTGAAGCCTAACCAGCACCAAGTAAAGTGGTACTGTCACCTCCCGTGCCTTGCATGCAATGCTTCTGTTAATGCAACCTAAAATTGCATTTGTGTCACTTGCAACAGTGTCACATTGCTGACTCATATTGAGGTTGTGATCCACCACAACTCCCAGATCCTTCTCAGCAGTGCTGCTGCCAAGCTTGTTTTCCCTCATTATGTATCTGTGCATTCGTTTTTTCTTTCTTAAGTGTAGCATCTTACATTTGTCTTTGTTGAATTTCATTTTGTTGTCTGTAGACCAGTTCCCCAATGTTTCAAGATCTCTCTGAATTTTAGCTCTATCCTCCAAAGTATTGGCTACCCTCCCAGCTTTGTGTCATCTGCAAACTTGATCAATATGCTCTCTATACCTACATCCAGGTTGTTAATAAAGATGTTAAACAACACCGGACCCAGAACAGATCCCTGTGGATCTACATTTGAGACCTCCCTCCAATCTGCCGACATTCCATACTCCTTTGTTGGTGATTGTTTAACCAATTATATAGCCACTTAATGGTAATTCTGTAGCACCCACATTTCTCCAGCCTACTTATCAGAATGCCGTGTCGGACTGTGTCAAAAGCCTTGTTTTTCACCATGACTCCCTATCATAAGCATTTCCAAACCTGGACCTTAGCGTCCAGAAATCTGGGTGCCTGCATGAACCCCTCTAAGATTAATTACCAGCTTAGATTTGATCTCGCTGCCACCAGCCAAAAATTCCAGGGTTTTGGCTCCCTCTGGTCTCCCCAAACTCTTCCCTGGGGAACCCCAAGACTCAGAAGCCCTGATTCTTACCACAAAGGGAAATAACCCACTTCGCTTCCCCCTCTCTCTCCCACCCACAATTTCCTCTCTGGGCTAACCTGAGAGTTACTGATGCCACCTCTTTACATCACAATACCAAGAAGCATGTCTCCTCTCTTCCACAAAGAGACAACCAAATGCCAGGAAACAGAAAAGAATCTCTCTCTCTTCCCCCTTTGTCTTCTCCCTCCCACCAATTCCCTGGTGTTGCAGAGATTCACCCTCCGTAGATCTAACACAAAGAGAATTTCCCTCCCCTTTGTTCCTTAGCCTACCCAGAGAGAAAAAAAAACTCAACAAGTCTTAAAAAGAAAACTTTATATAAAAAAGAAAGAAAAAAGACATAAAAATATTTTCTGTATCAAGGTTGACAATAATACAGGTTCAATTGCTTAAAAGAAAAATGAATAAACAGCCTTATCCAAAAAGAGATACAATTTAAACATTCCAGCAACTACACACATGTAAATACAAAAAAACAATAACAGCCTATTATTTTTCTACCTTTGTACTTACAACTGGGAAACTGAAGATTAGAAGCTTGAAGATAGAAAAAAATGATCCCCTCTCATAGCTGAGAGCCAGACAAAGACACAGACCCAAACATTCCCTCCCCTGAGCTTTGAAAAATCCGGTTTCCTGATTGGTCCTCTGGTCAGGTATTTGGTTCTCTTTGTTAACCCTTTACAGGTAGAAGAAACATTAACCCTCAGCTATCTATTTATGACTATCCCAAACGTTTTTCAGAGTCACTGCTTCCCAGGATAGACTCCTCCATCCTGTAAGTATAGCATCCATTCTTTGTTGTCAGATGTATTTACATTTAGCCGTATTAAAATGCATATTGTTGCTTGAGCCCAACTTATCAAGCTGTCTAGATTGCTCTGAATCAGTGACCTGTCCTCTTAATTATTTACCAGTCCCCCAATTTTTGTATCCTCGGCAAACTATCGGTGATGATTTTATGTTTTCTTCCTGGTCATCAATAAAGATCCTAAATAACTTAGGGCCAAGAACTGATCTGGAAACAGAGCTACTCAATGACAATTTCCCATTCACAGTTACATTTTGCAGCTCTCAGCATTGCAATACTAATCTGAGTAGCCTAAATCTAATTTTCAAAATGGATTTAGGCACTTAGGAGGATTTAGGCATTGGGCGTTTAGACTCTTAAGTGCCTAAATGCCTTTTGAAAATGAGACGTAGGTTCCTAAATTAGTTAGGTGTTGCGTTGTTGAGCACAGCAAGACCTGAATACATACCTTTAAGGATCTGGGCTTTAGAGCTGATATACAGTTTAATCAGGTGGAACATTACCAATACTTGGCATTTCTGTAGCACAAGTTAGTGGATAATCTCCAAGAATTTGATTGTTCTTATTGAATGAAGCCATGTGATACTCGTATTGGGTAGGGAATGAATGCAGAAAATAGACAGCGCTTTGAACTTGCTGTCTCTCACAAAATTCTTTGTGGTTAGCAATGTCAGATATTTTAACAATATGGTACCCAAAATGCACTAGGAATATTGGACAGTAATTATTCTGGGACAAACTCTGCAAACTGCATGCAGCCCAGAGTGAAGAATGGTGTGGAGATGCCCTTCGTCTTTGGAGCTAGGGGAAAAGTTCTGCCTCTGAGCAGTACTCTGGTATCCAGTGGGAGCATACCCATTGCTACCTCCTTCCAAGGTGCTTCATGCTATTCTTTGTGTCCCTGAGCTAGTATGGAGGGAATGGGGACAGCTCACGGCCACTCCCTCCCTTCCTCCCTGCCACCTTTGGGGCGAACTGCATCCCTAAGTGTAAATGAAGGCAGTGGTCCCAGTGTGTGCACCTTCCTCCCTATTCCAAGTGCAGGAGCTGCACTTGTGGCTGGCCCTCATGCAGCTATGCAAAGGGGAGATTGCTCAGATATGGTTCCAGATGAAAATAGAAAAGATTAAGAGAAAGAGAGGTCTAGCTTTCTGTCAGTGGATGAACCATACAGAGTTCATATTGCCTTCCAATATAATAGTCGGCTTAGAGCCTCCAGCCCTTGGAAGACTGCCAGATCAAAGTAATCAATTCTAATAATAGAGCAATGCTTAGGCCCACTCATATGAAACAGGGACCTAGTCATGTACTTCTTAATGGAGGGGGGAGAACTCCTCCCATTTCAGTCAGTGAACCCAAGTAAAGGCTCTGACATATAGGAAACATAACCCTCTCCTTCCTGCTAATAAGAAAAAAACAATAAAAATAATAAGAGATAAAGGTAGCTGGGAATATTATTTATTACTGTTTTCTAACACCTGTGATGTGTTAAGGTCAAGAAGAAAATACAAACCTGTAAGGGGTTCACAGACACAGTTCTTTTTAGTAGGAGTCTTTTTTAAATCAATTAAAATGTATGAATTGATTTGCATATACCAGATATTTGGAGGAATACAATAGCTTATAGAATTGCTAACCATCATGCTATAGGTTTCAAATATGCTTTATGTTAAGCTTGTCTCTTCTAAACGTCAGTGAGGTAAGGACACTTTTCAAAGACCATAAATGTTAGATGATAGAACCGTATTTCTATATTTCTCTGTCCCCCCTCCCCCCTTGCAGAGTGAGCACGGGGCCTGCTGCTCCCTGAGGTGCAGTGTACCCTAAAGGAGGTAGGGAGGAATGGGATGGGGAGGGGCTATAAACTGCCCTCTTCCCATTCTTCACAGCCATATAGGCATTTCAGATGTTCATAATTACTCTCAAGTAAGCCTTGTGTATATTACTAGAAACTCCACTATTAAAACATCTGCATTTTTGTTAATGATTATTATATATTTTTCCCCAGGTAAAGTGTACAGACTTTTCCCCCCACAAGCAGGGCCGGATTAACTCTCCTGTGGGCCTGGGGCTATTAGATTTTGTGGGGTCCCTGTATACAAGTCTTCTTCCTGGGAGGGAGTTTGGTGCAGGGGGGGACTGGGGCAGGGACTGGGGTGCAGGAGAGGGTGCAGGGTCTGGGAGGGAGTTTGGGTGCTGGAGGGGATTCTGACCTGGGGCAGGGAGTTGGGGTGCAGGAGGAGGTGCGAGGTGGCTCCCAGCTGCCTCCTATAGCCCCACACTGCTCCCAGAAGTATCTGGCTCCTAGCATGACTCTGTGGCCTCTCAGGGGAGGGGGACAGCATGTCTCCATGCGCTGTGTGCACCCACAAGCACCATCCCTGTAGCTCCCATTGGCAGGTTTCTGGATTAGGATTAGGGACCCGCCTTCCCCCCCGCCAGGGGCTGCAGAGACTTGCTAGCAGCCAGCCGCTTCCAGGAGTGGTGTGGAGCCATAGCATGCAGGCAGCCTGCCTGAGTGCCCCGCTGTGTCTCGAGACTTTTAGCAGCCCGGAGTTGGAGATCGCTGCCTGTGATTTATTTCTGCAGGGCCCCTAGGCTGCAGCCCCTAAAGCCCCTGCTTTAATCTGGCCTGCCCACAAGACTCATTTGACATCCTAGTTACTCACGGGTTTTGTTCGTTGTAATCCAGAATGTGATAAGACAGTCAGTGCTCAGCCATGTTGGTCCCAGGCTATTAGAGAAACAAGGTCGGTGAGGTAATATGTTTTACTGGACCAACTTCTGTTGGTGAGAGGGACCAGCTTTTGAGCTTACACAGAGCCCTTCTGAAGACCTGAAGACCTAAAGAAGAGCTCTGTGTAAGCTTGAAAGCTTGCCTCTCTCACCAACAGAAGTTCGTCTAATAAAAGATATTACCTCACCCAAATTGTGTCTCGAAGTATTTTAACTGTCATTTTTTTAAATAAAACATAATGGAAGAAGGGCTCTCTGATGAAAACAAAAAGCAAATGACATTACAATATCATGTTGGTGCAGATGAAAATAGAGTCTGTTTGTTAAACAATCAAGGTCAGAGGAGGAAAGAACAAGTTAGCTTTGAAAGAGTTCTTTTTCATTAGTGTTTGTAAAGTTTTAGAAGGATGATGCTTTTGTGCATAATGAAAATTTAGATGGATCTCAGAAAGTGTTGAGGCTAAAATAAATGGAATGTGGTCTGGGGATACTTCTTTGTGATTTTAAAAGTAGTCTCAATAGACAGGATTCCCCATCCCCCTTTTTTTAACTGGTTGTCACTGCTGGGTTTGCATGGTCCATCTGGCAAGAAAAATCTCCTCTGCTGCCAAATATACCAAGTACTGCATGTCCTGCTGTTTTATTGATTTGCGGGGACATCAATCGAGCATGACAAGGGAGCTGGAGTGCAAAACCATCCGTGAAACAATTAGCAATCAATTGACGTAATGGTTTTAAACAGATTGTGAGCTGAACTTGGTACAAAGAGCTCAATTGTGTGCTGTAGGTATGAAAATTAATGTAATGATTATATTGAAGCAAACATTCAATCAATAAAAATGGCATATCTTTTAACTTATTGAAACTTAGCCAAAGCCAAGTTACACAATATATGTAATTACAAATGTACTGCTTTGTCGAGGTTTCCATACATTAAAATATTTTCCGTATATGATGCCAGTAACATAAACAGCCAGTAGGGTCTAAAGAGTTTGTTACTTCCTACAAAAGAATTGGATAAGTATCCTTCTGCCTTACTCTTGCCCTCAGAACTTTACTGAAATGCATCTTGTATCTCAGCAGATTTAGCAAACATTGCTGGGCTAATGGGTATCTTAAAATCTTGTGTGTTCCAGGAATTCTACATGGCTGGAGGGGTCCATACACTTCTGTGAAGTTTGGCTGGGTCAGAATATTTTGCTGTTTTGTAGCCGTGGTGTTTGTGAATGACTGAATGATCAGCGTGCCCAGAGACTGTGATGGGCGCACATTTATAAATTTTAAAAAAAGAAAAGTTGCAACATCAATCTTCCTTGGCCAAGGCTTTTTAGCAAGAGGAGTAAAATGAAGTAGGTCCCCATAGTTTTGTCAGAAATGAAGAGAATTCTCCTCTCAGAATTTTATGTGCAAAGACCTAACTTACTTTACTTGTAAAGCTCCAGTTGTGAATTTCCAGGAAAACTAAAAACAATTGCTAATTATTGGATTATTAGAACTTCGTCAAGCTTAATTGAAGTTTTACAGCTGCTATTCAGGTGCAGAATTATGAAAGAGGTTATTCTGCCCTGCATTTATTTCTTGCTACTAATATTTAGTTACATGAATTGAAGTTATTTCTACTTTCTAGACTTTGCTTCCTTTTCCATAACTCCTAATCTCCTCTTGTAGGTTAATAATTCAAATTATTTTTTGCTGTATAATCAACTTCTTCAGCAATTTAACTTCTCATATGCAGCTCATTATCTGGAAAATCTAAAAAAATAAAAAGTAGCCCATTCATGAATGCCTGTTAAACCCTCAGAGGGAAGTCCTAATTCAGAAATGGCTAATTCAGATTGTTCACATCAGACATTATTGGGGAAAAAACGATTTGGTCTTCATATTTTAACAACAATAACGGCCTCAGCAGCAGCAGGAAAAACAGCTATAAAAAGTGGGGCAATAAATATAGTCTGCTGAAAATAGCTTTCTGCCTCTCAGCTGGAGATTTTTATACAATACTTTATCAGTGCTGCTGATGAGAATTAATATTATGTTATCAGTCCCTATTTCAAACTTCAAATTGCCCAAAACTGCTCTGGTGGAGACAAGATAAATCTTAAATACACACACCATTTTTGCACCTCTAAAATATACTCAAAACATCTGATCAAACTTTTTTGATTGCAGTTTTTTGGCTTTTGAGGGGCTGGGGGAGGATAAATAACGGGAGGTATGTTGTTTGAATATTAATCTCAAAGACACATAAAATTTAAAGGTGTTTAATGTTGGTCAGTGAGAAAGCCCCTAACCTACATATCACTGTTTATAAACTATTTTAAACATTTTATTTTATTACTCGACGAACACTCAAAAAGCATTTATTCACGTTAAAAAGTTATTGATTAAACACAAGATAGAACAGGAATTTAAGACAGGCATTTATATTGAAACTGTGGTTGAGTGATTATGCAAAACAAACTTGGTCAAAACCTTTAAAGCCTTTCTCCTTTTTGAGGCAAATATCACTCTCTCTTGGTTTTAGAACAGCTTTTCTTTGATGAAAAGGAAAGAGTTAATTTTACTCTCAGTCCTGATGTGAGATGGAATTTACTTATCCTATTCTTAACAAACAGACACACACAAGATGGAGGAGACTGGTTAGAAAAGATGGGTGAAATACAGACTTCGCTGATGTTTTTGGAACACTGGACCATTAGTTAGTTATAAGTGAATGCTTTTGGCTGGCAAGATGACCATGACATCTGCTGCTTGGATCCTGGTTTATGATCTGGTCAGGGATGTAATTTGATTGGATCTTTTCTTAGACAAGGCAGGCTTGAATGAATACAGCATAACTGACTTCAGGATTCAATGAAAAGCCAAGGGAGTGAGAGATAAGGTAGAAGGAAAGAGGGGGAGAGGGGAGGGAACAGGAAGGAAAAACGATGCAGGATCTTAAGTGCTTCTGCAGTGCTGGCAATTAGGTATCCCTCCTGATAGGGTGAGGATTGGATGGCATGATAATGGGAGGATTTTCAGCACTCAGAGATGAAAACAAAGCCCCTTGAACAAGATTAAAGCCACCCAGCCTTCCGCTCAAGACAAAAGTCCTTTAGATATCTTAAGATGAAACAAGATGAATTGTAGTGCTGGAAGTTCAGAGGATGAGCTGGGATGCAAGGTGGGACAGGAAAGAGAGAGCTGAACTGAAATGGTATGAACTGATCATGTCTTTTTTTCAAAGTCTCTTTTTAAGAAACCCAGAAAGGGGAAAAGTGGGCATCACAGTTCATCCCCAACATTATTTTGTCTATCAGTTAAGCCTAATATCTGTCTCTCCGATTTTAGTCTGTTAAATTCTGGTTCCACGTCTTTTGTTTTTACCAAGCATAATATCAGCATTACTTGGATTATATCAATGTGGCCTTTTTGGTTCAGACTAATCCAGCTTCTTTGTCTGGTTCTTTTGCATTTGTTACAACATTCAGCATGGTAAACAACTTATAGTAATCATGACAAATAAGTTAACATCTTATGAACGCTCACATATCTTTTACATTTGAGCTTGCAATGGAAATCGACTGTGTAGGCCCAATAGTCACAACAGGTACAACAGCACTGCTGTAGGATGTCACTGTGACCCATAAAAGCAGCAGAGAATCCTGTGGCACCTTATAGACTAACAGACGTAAAAGGTGCCACAGGATTCTCTGCTGCTTTTACAGATCCAGACTAACACGGCTACCCCTCTGATACTGTGATCCATAATTTTCTCTCTAAATGTCTCTAAGTAATGCTGCCAGTATTCTTGATAAACATCATGCATGATTCTCATGATAGGTATGAAATATAGGTGATTTCAGCAACAGTAGATCTCCACATGGCTGCTGAGGGCCATGAGACACTGAATTTTATCAGTGCATATCAGTGGTGTAAACACCTGTGCTCAAACTCCTGTTCTTTGGCATTAGAACATATTGAAAGTGGTGTACCATCTCTGGCAGTATGCCCCCTTCCTGCTGCTGTCACAATGACGTCACTTGCCCACTGACAGTCACACAAATATGAATTTTAATTCAAATATGTAAACCGAAGATTATAAGTGGTAACAAGTGTTTCATGCCATGCAAACTTTCAGAGGCCTATGTTGAACAAAATTACTGCAGTTATCTTTTGAAGGGCAAATTTTACATTGCCTGCAAGGTATATCTGTCATCCCCTCTTTCAAAAATAAGCCTTCCGGGGTAATCAGAGAAAAATAACCCCAAAGGTAATACAATGTTGTATCCATAAATCATCAGTCCCAAGTGCATCTATCGTTAAGACGGGCATTTTTAAGTCTTAATAAGAATACTTGACCTTTCCCAGTGCAAAAGGGAGAGTTAAGGCACAGGGCTGCCCTTTTTAAACCCCTCATGGCCAGGGGTGAGTCAGTGACCATGCTGACCCTTTTGCAGCAGTTTTCATCTCCCCTGCCCCCAGCCATAAAGCACAGTTCCCTTCATTTGGCCAACCAGCCAAATATCCCCACCCTACCCCTTTTAAAGGTGCAAGGCAGTCATTATCCTGTTATAGGTGGAAATATTGAGAGAGACAGAGAGAGAGAGAGAGCAAGTACGTGACTTGCCCAGTGTCACGTAGTGAATCCATCCCAGAGTAAGGAATGAAATACAGGTTTCTTGATTCCCAGCCAAGCGCTTGATAGAAGTAGTTGTAGCTTTCCTATTAATTAAGCAAGATGTCATCCATACTTGCAGATTATATGGGTCAGATCCCACTCTCCTTACTCATCAAGGAATCCCATTGAAGATCCTGATTGATGAACAATAAAGCCAGTCGTCTTATTTCTATTAATCAATGAACTAGAGGCCAGGAGACCTGAGTCTCCTGTGTGACATTAGGCAAATCATGAAACCCCTCCATCTGAATTGTTCAATCCATAAAATTGGAATAATATATTTCCCTGCCTCACAGGGGTGTTGTGAGGATTAATTAAGTGGTTTGTAAAGTGCTTTGGTCCCATAAAATGCTACAGAAGTGCCAAGCATTATTATGAAGAATTACAAAATGACAACCTTCATGTGCACCTCGGGATGGCTGTTTTATGTTTTACTCTCCTCACAAACATATTTCCCCACTCTACCCACATAAGAGCAAATTTACAAAAGGAGTCAATCCAGGCAAGGGGCTGGAATAAACAAAGGGTTATTGAGTGTGACAAATACTTCTAAGACTCACAGGTCTCTTTCCCCTGATGTATTTTACTGGATTTGTTGTTGAAATCACTTCCATCAGGAGGAGGTGGGGGTGTACTCAAGCATTATACATCTCTCCCATCTGAAACAAGGCAGGTACATCTTTACTCTTCCAGTTCTTTTACTAGGTCTTAAGTATGGGATAAGTATTCAAGAAGAGTCTCTTCCTTTTACTATATATGAAATGGCTGTGAAATCATAAGTATGTGAATAATTAATTAAATTAGGTGTAGTAAGGAAAAAGTATAAAGTCACAGAAATCTCTACCATTAGGGTTCTGTTATCAAAGTGTATTACATTGCAATGAAGAGAAAAAAAATCCAGAGTTTTATTGCCTAATGGAGAAGCTGTGGCATTTACTCTTTATTAGCAAGAAAAACTCCATCAGCTGTGGGATCATGTAATATGTAAAGTTGCTCCAAAGATATTAGATAGATTTATTCAAAAAAAAAGAGGTGATCAAATACATAATCTTAAATTGAGATTTACATATCTGAGTATTTTACAACCAGCTCTATGAATAATTATTTGTCCGGGTTCAACTTTCCACATTGTTTTGCCTTATTTTGTTAGAGATTTAACCAGGGTCTTTTATAGACCTGGTCTACACTACGAGTTTATCTCGAATTTAGCAGTGTTAAACTGAATTAACCCTGTACCCGTTCACACAACAGGTGGACTCTTAATATTGATATCTGTACTCCGCCCCGATGAGGGGAGTAGTGCTGAAATCAGTGTTGTCAGTTCGAATTAGGGTTAGTCTGGCTGCAATTTGACGATATTGGCCTCCAGGAACTATCCCACAGTGCACCATTGTGACTGCTCTGGACAGCAGTCTGAACTCAGAGGCACTGGCCAGGTAGACAGGAAAAGCCTCGCGAACTTTTGAATTTCATTTCCTGTTTGCCCAGCGTGGAGAGCTAATCAGCACAGGTGACCTTGCAGTCCCAGAATCAAAAAAGAGTTCCAGCATGGACTGTATGGGAGATACTGAATCTGATCTCTGTATGGGGAGATAAATCTGTTCTATCAGAACTCCGTTCCAATAGACGAAATACCAAAATATTTGAAAAAATCTCCAAGGCTATGATGGACAGAGGCCACAACAGGGACTCAACACAGTGCTGAAAATTAAGGAGCTGAGGCAAGAGTACCAGAAAGCCAAAGAATTAAATGGACGCTCACAAAGGGAGGGGCGACTGACGACTGTAGCTATCCCACAGTTACCGGACTCTCCGAAAACCATTTGAATTCTTGGCTGAGCTCCCAAAGCCTGCAGGGTCAAAAACATTGTCGCGGGTGGTTCAGGATATATGTTGTCTGCCCTCCTCCCCCCCCCCCGGGAAAGCAAAGGGAAAAAAATCATTTCTCACCTTTTTTCAATGTCCGCTATTCTACTGAATGATGCTGGAAGATGTTGGTGCTTCAGCGCTACACAGCAGGCATCCCTTCCCTTCTTTGCCACGGCAGATGGTCACAGTAGACTGATATGCCATCATCATCGTCCCTTGAGTGCTCCTGGCCGCCTTGGTGATGGTCGACCGGGGGCGCCTTGGCAAATGGAATGACTCCAGGTCTTCTCATCTTTAAGCTTTGTCTAATGAGATTCACTCCTACCTGATATCATAGCAGCTGAGGCTGCCATCCCTCCCCCATTTGATCTCTGCTTCAAGGCAGTAAAGTCAATGTTGTTTTCTTACGCATACATTCTTTATTACTTCATCACACAAATGAGGGGATAACTGCCTACGAGCCCAGAGGAGTGGGTGAAGAGGAAGCAACGGGTGGGTTGTTGAGGTCACCCCCTAGAATGGCAATGCAGCTGATCATTTCTGCAGGATGTCTGGGGCTCTGACCCAGATGTGCCGTTTGCCTCTCTGGTTCTTTAGTAGGCTTGCGCTGTATTCTGGCAGGACTGACTCTCCCTTAGACAAAACTTAAAGAAGAGAATGACCTGGGAGTCATTCCCATTTTTGTCCATGCACCCCAACCGACTTCACCGAGGCTGGCCAGGAGCACCCATGACAGCAGCAGATGGTACAGTGGACTGGTACCATCATTATCAACTGGCAAAGCAGCAGACGGTACAGTATGGCTGGTAACCATCTTTGCTAAATTGCAAAAGGCAGTACCACATCTGTTAGCAACATCCAGTAGACATACGGTGACAGTGAAAAAAGGCTGAACGGGCTCCATGGTTGCCATGCTATGGCGTCTGCCCGGGCAATCCAGGGAAAAGGGCTCGAAATGATTGTCTGCTGTTGCTTTCACGGAGGGAGGATTGACTGACGACATTTACCCAGAATCATCCGCGACACTGTTTTTGCCCCATCATGCATTGGGATCTCAACCCACAATTCCAATGGACGGGGGAGACTGCGGGAACTATGGGATAGCTACCCACAGTGCAATGCTCCAGAAATTGATGCTAGCCTCGGAACATGGACGCACACCACTGAATTGATGTGCTTAGTGTGGCCAAGTGCACTCGACTTTATACAATCTGTTTCCAAAAACCGGTTTCTGTAAAATCGGAATAATCCTGTAGTGTAGACATACCCATAGAAATGATAAGAGATTCAGGGGAAAGAAGAACTATCCCAAAAACGAAAAACCAAACCAAATATTTGTATGATTTAAAATATTAACTGTTATTCCCCCATTTCCATGAACTGTCTTTCATTCTCCCATTCCTTTGTAATTCTAAGTTCTCTGTGGGCCTGGATGTGCCAGAGTGCTCCTAGAGAGGTGTAACTAGAGCAATATTTCTGGCCTACCAGTAAAACAGACAGTAATGGAAATCTTACAAAATAGTCTGTTCTTTTGCTGTTTTCAGCTCAGTTTTGCAGTCCCAAGAGATTTGGATAAGCATCTGCAGTTGTAAATATTTTTGTCTTTTAATGTTCAGACATCACTAATCTCTAAGGCTATAATCAAGTGAGTTATGCATATAGTAGGCATGTTCCCATCAAGTGGATTGAAGATGCCCTTTCAAAAGTTCTTTAAAGGTACCACAAGGACTCCTCATTGTTTTTGCTGATACAGACTAACATGGCTACCACTCTGAAACCTTTTCTCTTTCTGTAAATCATGTCTGTGTCCTACAGGAATACATATACTTTGTGCCATCCTCTATTGGTGCTTTTTCTCTCTTAATTTCAGAATTATGTAGGACAATCCATGTTTCTAATATTTTATAATATACCTGAGCAAGTAGAAGAGATTGAATTGATTGTTTGGGACACCAGATCTTTTTACTTTTCTGGAGAATGCCATCTGCATGAACAGATGGGAAACATGTCACAGGGCCGGAGGGAAACTACAAGATCAAACCAGAAGGAAGGAACTACATGCAGACTTGTTTGTAGTATTACAGCAGAATGGATCCCAGTTGCTGGCATTACCTCCATGATCTGACCCAGGCATCAGCCATTGAGAAGCTGCTGTTTTTGAAGCAGAAGAAATTCTGAGTGTTTGCTGTTGTAGAGCCTTACAGCATTCAATCTGTGGTCCCTCTCAGTTTTGGGCAGGGACCATAAGCACAAATGTTCAGATACCTCAGTTACATTTTCACAAGAACTGTAAACTCAGCTTCAGCTTTGAAATG
This sequence comes from Chelonoidis abingdonii, assembly GCF_003597395.2. Classification (NCBI taxonomy): domain Eukaryota; kingdom Metazoa; phylum Chordata; order Testudines; family Testudinidae; genus Chelonoidis; species Chelonoidis abingdonii. The sequence continues at coordinate 87,100,695 of NC_133775.1, forward strand.
AGAGAGAATGCAAAAGTGTGGGATCTTCCCAGCTAATTTCTCAATCAAGGGGTAGCTGATTTTTCTCCATCTTCAGCAGTGATACGTATTTCCTGAATGTACAACCAATGTTGCATTATTTATCTTTTTTATTGCAGTTAGAACAGACTTTAGAATGTACACACTGTATCTCAATGAGGTACAAGTGCATGATGAACTGAGTTGACAGAGGAGTTCAGTATGCAAATATCATATGGGAAAAAAAGCCATGGCTGCTACGTACATTTTCCATTGCTGACACAAGGTTCTCTCTTGAGATTGCTTTTTAAAAATCTCATATTTAACTTAAACATATAAATAAAAATGTTGACTTTGATAGTTCGTCTTGAAAAGTGAAATGCAGGTGAACTTTTAAGAGACTTTGAAATTTATGAAAAAAACCTCTCATATTTTCTTTAGAGCTGTATATGGGGTTATAAAGTCAAATGGAGTTGCATGGTAAACACTCTGCACCGTTTAGAAAAATCTAGAGAAAAGATTTAGTTTGGGAGCTGCTGATGAGAGAACTAGCACATTTTGTTCTGCTGTAGAAGGTGAAAAATGCCAGTTCCCTTCCTCGGGGAAATGTTTATGGGAAATTCCTGTCGATAATTTGAAGCAAGAAAAAAATATGTATATAAGGGCAGATTCTCTCCTGTGTCAGAGCTCCGCTGTGCACAAGAAGTTGGGCGCTGAGGAGGTTTCATGAGGCCTGTTTTAGCTTTCTGATTCTCAGGGCCAGCCGCGATGCTACCTACCGATAGGCAACTCAAAGTTCCACCTGTGGCTTGAGATCCTTAGTGGACCGTACACCACTGGAGGATAGGCATAGCAGAGCAGAAATCCTCCATGCTCTCTCCACACACACCTTTTGGGGAAGGGTGACAGCATACTCAGTATCTTGAGTCAGCTTGCTCGCATTAGAAAAGAATGCTCTATGCCAAGTGAATTCTCTGCTGGCTATTTGTGACTAGTTTCCATTTTTTCTGAGTGAAGCAAAGGGAGCAGCTCTGTTCAGAAAATCCAGTCCAGTTCCTTTGGGTTTGATTCACCTCTATAGATAGCATCCGTGTATGACAAAGGTGGGCAGGTACTCTGGGGGCTCTCTGAGGAGAGCCGGTTGTGGTATTGGCCATGACGTCCCTGGGGGTTACATCATTAAACTCCAACCAGCAGATGGTGTTTTGTTGTGGTTTTGTGTGTGTGTGTGTGTGTGTGTATCAAGTTTTCTGTGCCAATTTCTACCCTTAAATAATAATAGAATGATATTCAACTGTGCTACTAAGAGACAGATCTTCATTTCCTGACTCCAGACATATTGCAAAGGTCAGGATTACCAAAAGTCAGACCAGGGGTTCTCAAACTTCATTGCACGGCGACCCCCTTCTGAGAACAATAATTAATACATGACCCCAAGAGGGGGGACCAAAGCCTGATCCCACCCAAACCCTGCTGCCCGGGGTGGCAGAGCCAAAGCCATAGCCTGAGCTCCACCACTCTGTGCAAAGCTGAAGCTAAAGGGCTTCAGACCCAAGCAGGAGGCCTGTAACCAGAGCCCCGCCACTCAGGACTGACTCACTTCGGCTTTGGCCGTGGGTCGTGGGGCTCAGACTTCAGCCTCAGGACCCCAGCAAGTCTGTCAGCTCTGGCAACCCCATGGAAATGGTGTTGCAACCCACTTTGGGGTCCCGACCCACTGTGTGAGAACCACTGGATTAGACACTTGCCAAATGCCACAGTGGCTCCTGTTATATTATTAGGCAGTCAGTGTTTTGTACTCGGTATGTCTGAGTGTTCAGAAAGCGAAGGCATATATGGCTCTGTAAGTTGACTGGCAGATAACATGGCTGTACTAAGTTGCTTGTGCTTCATCAAGTTAAAATCCTGATGGAGAATAGAATACAAGAGATTTGTTTACCATACACTATGTACCATATAATATGCACGTTACCCTGTTATCTCTGGCCACAAAGCAGCATTGCTTTCTTCCAGTCATATGGAGCCTGTTGTAGAAGTCTTGTATCTGGTTGTTATATTATTTTAAATGAAAAATTAATAAAACATTGAACTACTATATGCAAGTTAATCCACATTTATTGGGTTGTCTCTTTCCCTTCCTTACGAATGTCCATTCTATCCTTCCTTGTCTCAGAGGCCTGAGCTACATTAGAAAAGTCATACTGATTTAACTAAATCACTCTAAACCGGTCCAAACTCTTGCTTAAGTTGGTTTAGCTAAATTTGGTCATTTATTGACTCAAGTGAAATCAATTTAAACAAAGGTGAAACTGGTTTCTGGATGTCTACATTAGGGGCTTGTAGTGATTTAACTAGATCAATTAAATTCTGATTGAATTAAATGGGTGCAACTTTTCTAGTATAGATAAGCCCTGAACTTCTAGCAAGTGCCCACTTCCCCTGCTGAGCTCCCTTCAGGCCACAACTTTATCCCATGCCCTACTCCATTCTGTTAGACCTGCATACACCAGCTCTACCCCAGTTTTGGGCAAATTCCTGATCCCAGTGAAGTCAGTGGCAAAATTCCTATTGATTTCAATAGGGTTAAGCTTCCACTCATCTGGCCTCTCCCAATTTCCTCCCCTCTTGGCTTTGTCATCTTTTTTTCCCCATGCTACCTACTCTTCCTTGCTAGTAGAAAGCTGCTGTCCAGGCAATGCGTGCTGTGCCCACTAGCTACCTTTGCCTCATTCGTACCCCAATCTGTTGCTGACAATGGCTGCCTCTAGCTACCGGTGCTTTTTACTGTGGTAATCATAGGTAGTAATTCTAATGATAGATTTGATCAGCACAGGATCAACAAGGAAAGGCTATCCAAGCAATATAACTGATATCGTGTGGCAGGGGAGGGAATCATACACATACAAAAACCTTTGAATGCTTCACCCTTAAGTTCAGATAAATATTCCAGTGAATTAAGGTACATTTTACACTGGAGCACAATACGGAAATAATTTATAATAGAAATGAACCTCACAACAACTCATCAAGTGGATTGTTTTGCCAAAGGGTTCTTTTATTTAATAAGTCCCCATCTTTTCATCTACTGTTTTATCCCATCATTATCTCCCCAGTGTCTGTTGTGTACTGTAGATGCCCATTTCTGTCCCATCTGTTTCTGTATGTGAATTTCACTTTTACCAATACACAGTACAGTTTTACCAATACACAAATGGGAAAACAAGACAAAGGCAGTAAGAAATGAACTGCTGCTTCAAGCATTTGTCTATCTTCATGTTTCTTTTGTTGTTCACATTGAAAGTTACATTGCATTGTTGCAGTCCAGTTACTAAATGTTATTGTTAGTTAATGCCAATTTCTACTCTGCTTCTTTAAGAATTAGTCTTTGGGGTGTTTTTGCATGCAAAGTTTCCCCTAGGCTACATTTCCTTCTAGTGAGCAACTAATCTTCTATAGCTTTTTTTTTTAATGCTTTCAAGAATCCTTCATAGATGTAGAGAGTTGTTGGCAATTCTCTTACAGTAGAGAAATTGTGGTATTTATGATCCTGGCCAACCAGCGTGGATGAAATGAGCAGAAGGGCAGAAATTCTTTTTAAGAGGATACGTAATAGCCACAAGAGACACATGCCAATCGGTTTTGTGTTCTTTTGCTCATGTTCTTTGTGTACCATCAAGTAAATACGTTTTAGTGCTGAAGCATTTCATTGAAAAATTGCAGCATGTGAAGAACAAACCATACTGAGATGGATATTTCCTTCAGAAAGTAATGACAGTAAAAAATCTTAATAAGAAATATTGGAGTCAGGATCAATTAATTTTTGTAGGCTCTTGTGTTCAGTTTTTGGTAACGGCACAATTAGCTATTTCATGCTATATAAAGGAAACATTTATAATGTCATTGAACCTAAAAGATATTGAAAATGAACATTTTGAAAATTACTGACTTTTATTGAACATGACCTATTGTTTAGGGAGGTTTTCTTAATTTCTGATTATACATTGCTTTTTACTTCATATAATTTCAGTGTGGAAAACTGATAGCCTAGGACTGAAGCTTTTTTTCACAAAATTAGCCTGTGGAATTCATTGCCACAATTTATTAGTGAGGCCAAGACTTTAGCGTGATGTTTAACTGGATAACAGGAACATCTGGATAGTGAGGATGGGGAAGCTTGAGGAGGGGGCAGAGGGAGGGAAGGGACTGGAATGAATATAAACCTTCCTGCTCCAGGCTATAAGTCAGCTTCTGACTAACAAGGGTTAGGAAGAACCATTCTGTCTGCACAGCGTCTTTCACTGCCGTGTTATTTGTTCCTTCATCTGAAGAGTATGATGCTTGCCTCTGTAGGAGACAAATACTAGACTGGATGTACCCCTAGTTTGATCCATTATGGCAATTCCTCTGTTCTCAGAGTACAGTGTGGGCCCCAATCTTGGATACCAGTGTACCTTCAGCTCCCATTGACTATAATAGACGTTAAGGCACTGCATATTGCACAGGAAGCATTCTGCAGTCCATATGTGGGTTCCATGACTGGGCCCTGTATGTGTATGATATTCTGGCTAAAATATGAATATTTACAATGCTATCTTGGAGGCCTGCTTGACACCATCTGAATCAGGTCACGATCCCGTCTGTCTGTGTTATGTTCTTTCCTAGAGACTCTGATGTATGTATTTAGATTGGATTTCCCTATTAGACCTGTCTTTATTGGCTGATACCCATACTCATGTTCAGCAGCTAGAGAAGGTTTTGATTTGCTATAATCATAGCCTTATCTCTACTTTATTCTGAGCTACATTTCCCCTGTCCCTAAGCAGACGTGCAGGGAAGTAAAGCCTTTCATTCCCTGGCACGATCACGTAAGTGTCACCTGGATCTTATGTCCAGTTCCAGAGTGTTACACAACTGATGCTCACCCTCCCACAATGAGCATGGGGCTCTGCTCCACTACGAATTTGTCAGCAGAGTGGGCTGGGCATGTGGGGGGAAATAAGCTGTTATCCCACCAAGAAAGAATATAAATAGGATCTTCCAGCACCCCATCGTAGCAACAGGAGGAGTCATAATTACTGCAAAGACCATTCCCAGGGCATTCCACTCTTTACACAGAGGTGTGCGTCAGGGCACAGTGTAGCCCATATGAGTTGCATATTCCAACAAGTATAAGAACTATGGAATTTGTACTTGGAATGCTCTGTATGAAAACATCTTAAAATATAAATTTTCCATAAATGTTATTCTTTAGTTACCAGTCAATGAGTTAAATCTCTACTCCCCATCCATTCCCGCCCATGCTCCTTTCATTTACAGTGGTGATTGTTACATACAAATGACATAAAAAGATTAACTATATTGTCCCAAAATATCCAGGAAATTGCAATGAAATATTATTTTTCTCTTTTGATATACTTTGCGCGATTGACTGTTTCCTACCAAAAGAGACAAGGTGGATGAGTGAGTAATACCTTTTATTGAGCCAACTTCTGTTGGTGAGAGAGACAAGATTTAGAGCCACACAGAGCTCTTCTTGAAGTTTATGCAAGATGGAACAGATTGTTTAATGGAAGTAGTTAGCACGTATTCTAAAGGACCATTCAAGGTAGAGTGACCTTCAGTCATAGGACAAAAAGAGGGGGTTAGTGGGTTACAGATTTTTGTAATAAACCTTAAATCCAGTGTCTCTGTTCGGTTCATGATTTTTAGTGTCTAGTAGAGTAATGAATTTAAACTCTCAGGCTTGTCTTCTGAAAGCATTGTGCAGGTTTCCTTTGAGGACAGGAGTTATAGGTCAGATATAGAGTGATCACTTTGTGAAAAGTGTTCACCTGCAGGTGATAGGCTATTTTAAAAAAGATAAAGTTACATGAAAGGGCTTTAGTGAGAAGTCAGTTACAATGTTGGGTGTGTGTGTGTGTGTGTGTGTGTGTGTGTTCTCTTTACAGCACTTTGTATATCTGTGTTTGAGAGAAATTTGAACAGTTTCATCTGGTCATCTCTTATCTGTTTTCTCATTTAATTTTCCCTAAGCTTCATCTGTTAATTTTATTTCAATAGAATTTTAATTTCAATACAATCTAAACCTATGATCTGTATGATTGCTAGGAAAAGCTGCACTGTACTGATAGATGAATAATGGAGAAACACCAGAGAGGGTTTTCAATGGGAATAGTGAACCGAGTAATAGAAAAGTGGCATAAAAAGTTAAATTGAAAGGTTGTTTAGTTAATGTTTGTAAGTATTTAAAGATGAAAATAAATGCTAAGTGTTGTTATTATTATTAATTATTATAGAACTTGATTAGAGTATCATTTTAGGGAAGTTACACAAGCTGCCTCAATGGAGTATGAAACCATTAGTAATAGCAAATGAGAGGTTTAATAGTTGACTAATGTGTGCAATGCATAATTTCATGGACATGGTAGATCACTGGGGCCAGTGAGGAAAAAATAATTATAAATTTGCATTCCAAAGTAAAGAAGCATTGATTAGGAGTTTTTCTCTCATATAAACTCATTATCCCTTTCTTCCTCCTTAGACTCAAATATGTCAGTCTTATATATGAAAGAACCTGGCTTTTAGTTTTGCTATGTTAAGTAATGTATTTACTTGTATTCTGAGGGGTATCTGCCACTTACAAATTTTTACTGGCATTAGTTATAGTTGTGATGGGCAAACTGATAAGTTTGGAGACTGCATTTAATTTGTATGACTGCCTCAACGTGTTGATGAAAATTTGAAGTATCTGAACCTTTTTAGGTCTGCAAAATTGGGTGTGAAATCTTGTGAACATACCTACTGCTTCCAGTGTGATTATAGCAAGGAAGTGCAAAAATACAGCTAAAAATGAACAGTAGTGGAAAAGGGAAAAGCTTCGTCTAATATTTTCAGACCTAAGTTTTGGTTCAATTTCAATTTGAATATAGAGTGAATGTTTAGGAGGTGAAGAGTCACCCCTTCTCATTGGTCTTTCCAGGAACATTGGAGGGAGAATTTTTTTTATCACTTACTACTGTTGATTTTATATTAGCCTTCTCTCATCCCATTGCCTTCTAGGTCTAGCAAACTGGGTTCTGTTAAAGGATTTATCGTTTGAACAGTGAGTGAAGGTAGTGATTCCAAGGCTAGGGAGAGACAATATGGGCAAATATTGCCCTACTGTTCTCCTTCCTTGAAGTAGCATGCCACCCAATGGGGCACAACACAAAATGCATAGCAGAGAGCCCTTTCCCCTCCATCAAGAAGGTCTGCCCTATGAAACCATTTCCCAGCCAACAACAGTGAGTTAGACTCGGTAGTTCCCATCAACTTCAGTAAAAAGGATTTGCAAGGAGAGAAATTCTCCCTCTCCCATACCAGCTGGATTTCTAAGTATCACCTCTGGTATCATTTCTAACTATGGAAAATAATTCTACATTTAAATATATCCCCTGACTGGGAGGACAATGCTAGTAAGCCAGCCTCCTACTGCTGTTATTAGAGGAAGGTATTCATGTCTCTCTCACATGCCTATCCTGCTTCACTGTCTTTAAACAACTTTTATCCTCTCTTCCTCTGGCTTTGGTTAACACTCTGCTAGTCTGCCTCATCACTTTGTACTCATCCAGCAATCTACTAAGGCAAAGTCTGTACAATCTGTAAATCATTTGAAACGCAAGTTGTGTTTCCAGAGTCAGTTTTTCATTCAGTTACAGACTTTGTTTTTATCCCGAGTCATCATTTTCCTGTAAAATGTATAGTGTTCCTTTTTCTCTCCTCTTTACTATAAGGCTGACTTGAATTCAAAGGGATATTTTGTCTTTTAAAGCATTAGGTGGTTGATTTATTTTGATTCCACATACAACCTATTTCTAGTTCTTCTCTGCCTCTTCCAAGTGCGTAAGTTTCACACACCTATGTATATGTGGGATCAATTGAGAATTATTTATGAGCCACAGCAGAACCTTTAGTCAGTGGTGGGCTTTAAATTGTTTGTCTAATGAAGATTAGGCTCTCACTTAATGAGTTATATAGTCCTAAATGATGCGGCTACTCCCGCCTACATCTCTCTGCTAGACCACATTTTAATTGTACAGGTGTTGGCTTTGCTGCTCCTCTTTATAGTTCAATTTCCATCTCTTCATGTGGACTTTGACATTAGGTAAATAGTTTTTATTAAAGATTTTTCATTTCTTTATTTATGGTAGATTTTACATGATTTACCGTCTATGTTTGAAATCAAATTCTGAGGTTAGACATACAGTACATTTTGTTACTGGGAGAATTTGGATGCATACTTTCTTCCTTTGACCATCTGAGTTTGAAGTTTGAAATAGCCTCAAAATATCAAAACAAATCACTGCCAAAACCACTGGGTTTTATCTGCTTTCCCGCAGAAAACACATGAAACTTCAGTGCATGATTTCAGTGCATAACCATAAGTCAGTCCTGGTTGCCTCAGAATGTTCACAGACCTATCAGAGTTTGTAACCAAGCCCACAACTAAGCTAAGATTTATAGTGAGTTACGTTCCTCTGCAAACATTTTGCACAGCTCTAGTGAGGCAAGTCCATTTTGCATATGGCTAATGGATTCAAAGTCCGGTATATTTCTTTTTGCCTTTTTTATGGATTCACTCCTACACTTTTTCTTTTAACAGAGTAGTAAGAAAAACAGCAAACAAATAACCAACCAAACAAAACCTACAAAGAACTTCAGTCACTAAAATTTCACCTCTGCTTTTGATCATTCTTTCTTGGAGCCATCTTGCCTTAGGAGTTAAATTGGCAAATTGTACACTTTGTTTTCATTACATAATGTTAAAAGTATTGACCTTTTCTTGTTCGGAAATGTGGAGTTTATATTCATAAAACATAAATCATCTACCCACGTTATATGCTACAGTCAGCTCATTAGAGATTATTTGCCTTCATGGCTCATTTTTTTTCCAGCTTTCTTGACCAGCTTTTACAGTTACTTAAGTTAGTTGTACTTACTGTAGTACCATCTTTTATGCTCAATTTGTATGTAGAAAATCAAAAATCCTGTATTGCAGATATGAGAGGAAGTAGAGGGCTATTTTTAAAGAGTGCAAATCAACAGCAGAACTGAGATTATATCCCTGGGGTGAAATCTTAGCCTCATTGAAGTCAATGGGAATTTGGCAAGGGATTTCATTGCAGATCTTCTAATAACTCAGTCGCTACCTAACCCCTAATCACAGAGCTTTCCAGGCAAGCCAGTTATCTCTGGGTCTGTTGCCCTATCTGTAAAATAAGGATAAAAACATAGGCAGAACCACCTTCTGGCTCTCTTCCTTAACACAGCATTGACACTCAGGTCACTAGTGTTCTCATTTGTTGACTTGGAGAAGTGGATGGGAAAGTCATTTAACCTCGCATCAAATATGTGGAACACTGACACTATTTGCCAGATTGGCATTAACCTGACTTCCCTTTTGCTGTGTAAATGAGTCAGGCACCGCCAACAAGATTTTGCCAAGATATTAAATCTAGTTTTAGCTTAAACTAGACATATGTCATTTCATAGATTCAAGGATTCCAACCCCAGAAGGGACCATCATCCAGTCTGACACAGGCCATAGGATTTCTTCAGAATTATTCTTTATCCAATTTGAGTAGATATATTTTTAAATCCAATCTTGATTTAAAAATTGGCAGTGATGGAGAATCTTCCATGACCCTTAGTAATGTTTTTCCACTGGTTAATCACCATTGACCACCATCACTAACAGTAGTAGCATTACTAGTATATAGTTAGTAATAAACACAACTATGACAGAGTTGGCATCACAGAGACCTGGTGGGATAATACGCAGAACTGGAATATTGGTATAGAAGGATATAGCTTGCTAAGGAAAGTGAGAAAAGGGAGGCGGTGTTGCCTTATATATTAAAAATATATATATTTGGACTGAAATTGAGATGGAAATAGGAGACAGACTTTGTTGAAAGTCTCTGAATAAAGGTAAAAGGGGTAAAAAAAAAAAAACAATGGTGATTTCATGATAGGGGTCTACGACAGACCACCTATCCAGGAGGAAGATGTGGATGAGGCTTTTTTTAAACAACTAACAAAATCATCCAAAGCACAGGACTTGGTGGTGATGGGAGACTTCTACTACTCAGACATCTGTTGGGAAAATAACACAGCAGGGGACAGATTATGCAATAAATTCTTGGAATGTATTGGAGACAGTTTTTGTTCAGCAGGTGGAGAAAGCCATTAGGGGAGAGGCTGTTCTAGATGTGATTTTGACAAATAGAGAGGAACTTGTTGAGAATTTGAAAGTGGAAGGCAACTTGGGTGAAAGTGATCATGAAATGGTAGAGTTCATGATTCTAAGGAATGGTAGGAGGGAGAATAGTGAAATAAAGACAATGGATTTCAAGAAGGCAGACTTTAGCAAGCTGAGAGAGTTAGTAGGTAAGATCCCATGAGAAGCAATTCTAAGGGGAAAAACAATTGAAGACAGTTGGCACTTTTTCAAAGAGACATTATTAAGGGCACATGAGCAAATGATCTCACTACGTAGGAAAGATAGGAAGTATGGCAAGAGACCACCCTGGCTTAACTAGGAAATCTTCAATTATCTAAAAATAAAAAAAGAGTCCCACAAAAAGTGGAAACTAGGTCAAATTACAAAGGATGAATATTAAAAAAATAGCACAAGTATGTAGGGACAAAATTAGAAAGGCCCAGGCACAAAACGAGATCAAACTAGCCTAGAGACATGAAAGGTGACAAGAAAACATTCAACAAATACATTAGAAGCAAGAGGAAGACCAAGGACGGGGGGAATAACAACAGAAAATGTGGAAATGGCAAAGGTACTTTGTTTTGGTTTTCACCAAGAAGGTTGGTGGTGATTGGACATTTAACACAGTGAATACCAGTGAAAATGAGGTAGGCTCAGAAGAGGCTAAAATAGGGGAAGAACAAGTTAAAAATTACTTAGACAAATTAGATGTCTTTAAGTCCGCAGGGCCTGATGATAAGAATCCTAGAATACTCTCAGAGCTGACTGAGGAGATATTTGAGCTATTCCATTGAAAAGTCATGGAAGACAGGAGAGGAAAAGGTCAAATATAGTGCAAATCTATCAAAAGGGAAATAAGCACAACCCCGGGGAATTACAGTCCAGTCAGCTTAACTTCTGTGCCTGGAAAGATAATGGAGCAAATAATTAAGCAATCAGTTTGTAAACAGCTAGAAGATAATAAGGTGATAAGTAACAGTCGGCATGGATTTGTCAAGAACAAATCATGTCAAACGAATCTGATAGCTTTCTTTGACAGGGCTACAAGCCTTGTGAATGGGTGTGTAGCGGTAGACATGGGGGAAGTGGTAGACATGGTATGTCTTGACTTTAGTAAAGCTTTTGATACTGTCTCACATAATCTTCTTGTAAACAAACTAGGACGAGGCAACCTAGATGGAGTTAGGGTTTGAGCATTGGCCTGCTAAATCCAGGGTTGTGAGTTCAGTCCTTGAGGGGGCCACTTAGGGATCTGGGGCAAAATCAGTACTTGGTCCTGCCAGTGAAGGCAGGGGGCTGGACTTGATGACCTTTCAAGGTCCCTTCCAGTTCTATGAGATAGGTGTATCTCAAATTATTTACTATAAGGTAAGTGTAAAACTGGTTGGAAAACCATTCCCAGAGAGTAGTTATCTGTGGTTCACAGTCATGCTGGAAGGACATGATGAGTGGGGTCCCTCAAGGATCAGTTCTGGGTCCAGTTCTGTTCAATATTTTCATCAATGATTTAGATAATCACATAGAGAGTACACTTGTAAAGTTTGAGTAGCAAAGAGCCCTGTGGCACCTTATAGACTAACAGACATATTGGAGCATGAGCTTTCGTGGGTGAATATCCACTTTGTTGGATGCATGACACATGTTTTCACCCACGGAAGCTCATGTTCCAATATGTCTGTTAGTCTATAAGGTGCCACAGGACTCTGCTGCTTTTACAGATGCAGACTAACACGACCACCCCTCTGCTACTTATAAAGTTTGTCAATGATACCAAGCTGGGAGGGGTTACAAGCGCTTTGGAGGATAGGATTAAAATTCAAAATGGTCTGGACAAACTGGAGAAAGGGCCTGAAGTAAATAGGATGAAATTCAGTAAGGACAAATCGAGAGTATTCCATTTAGGAAGGAACAGTCAGTTGCACACATACAAAATGGAAAATGGCTGCCTAGGAAGGAGTACTACAGAAAGGGATCTGGGAGTCATAGTGGACCACAAGCTAAATATGAGTCAACAGTGAAAAGCTGTTGCAAAAAAGCCAACATTCTGGGATGTATTATCAGCAGTGTTGCAAAGACGCAAGAAGTAATTATTCTGCTCTACTCCGTGCTGATTAGGCCTCAGTTGGAGTGTTGTGTCCAGTTCTGGGCACCACATTTCAGGAAGGATGTAGACAAATTGGAGAGAGTCCGGAGAAAAATGACAAAAATGCTTAAAGGTCTAGAAAACATGACCTATGAGGGAAGATGGAAAAAATTGGGTTTGTTTAATCTGGAAAAGAGAAGACTGAGGGGGGACATAAGTTTTCAATTACGTAAAAGATTGTTACAAGGAGAAGGGAAAAAATTTTGTTTTTGTCTTAACCTCTGAGGATAGGACAAGCAGCAATGGGCTTAAATTGAAGCAAGAGAGGTTTAAGTTGGACATTAGGAAAAACTTTCTAACAGTCAGGGTGATTAAGCACTGGAATAAATTGGCTAGGGAGGGAGATTTTTAAGAGCAAGTTAGATAAATACCTGTTAGGAATAGTCTAGATAATAGTCCTGCCATGAGTGCAGGGGACTGGACTAGATGATCTTTCAAGGTCCCTTCCAGTCCTATAATTCTATGATTAATGATGAATTCTAGTCAACTCTTGACATATTATATTAAACTAGTATGCAGATGAAATATTGAAAAATTGTGAGAATTGAAAATACAGCAGATGGATTTTCCCCTGTGCATGACTTAACTGCATTCTTGGAAATATGCATGGAATTGCTGATGAGTTGGAGAAGAATGCTGAATCTGTATTTATAAGGAACTGTCTTGCTAGTTCAGGACAAAGTAGAAATTATTCCGTTGGAAAATCAAATAATTGAAATACTGAGGGGAAACCACTTGTCCATAAAAACATGGGCTTCTTACTCTGCACTCTCCCTTCTCTCCCCATCCCTTCCTACTGTGTAAACATTAAAGATACTGAAGGTTGAAAATCCACAGCTATGCAAGGATTTTTCTACCTGTGCTGTTATTTTCAGCATGGTGTTCTAGCATTACTTCCATAAATACTGTTCCCTAGTGGCTACAGTGATGGGCCATTATCATTCATGGTATGCTATGAAATTGCAGGGATGCTATGATAAAGTAATGAATGCAGACAGTGGTGTGCTGTCACCATTGCTTGCTATCAGCAATGTCTTTTGACAGGCCAGCATTCAAAATGTGAAAATAATGTAATATTTGAATCAGATGTCTAATGCTTTCTATAGTGGAAGTTTATCTGCTATAAACTAAAATTGAAACTAGTGTACCAGTTCTAATGAGGGGTCCTATGCTACCATTTTATAATGTATAAATGGTAGGAACTGCTTCCTCTTTGGATGAAATATCCCTTGCACAAAGTTCAATGAAACACACAGAAAATGACTTAATTCCTGCAAAGCTTGAAAGCAACAAAATGTATTTAATCTCTTATACTGAACAGATATGACACAGAGGTTGTCAAGGGTATACGTCCAACACTACAGCTGGTTTGAATTCTGCTAGAGCCAGGGAACAGAAAGGGCTGCTGATTTGTGACAGCAAACATTGATAAGTAATTTATTTTTTCCTATTAAAAAAAAAGTTTTTTGCTCTGCTGGCTTTGGTTATCCTGGCAGCAGCCAGGCACCTCAAGGAAAAGGAGAGTTTTGCTGCACAAGAGTTTTCCACACAGACAACTTGCGAACTATTCTCTCTAAGAAAAACAACAATTTTAAAGGATAAAATTTACCCAATGAAATGTTCATCTTCGATTCAAGACCTAGCACCAGTCAAAAGGCTTTATTCATTAAAATAGATACTCTGTGTCACCTTTCCCCACAAATACAGCTATTCTTAAAATCAGGCAGTACTTTCTTAATTCTTAAAATCAGGCAGTACTTTTTTTCTGTGCCGTAGGAGCTTGATCCAAAGCCCACTGAAGTTAACATCTTTAACTTTGACATCAGTGTGCTTTGAATCAGGCCCCACAAACCTTTCTGTCATTACAGTCAGTGGGATATCTTTCACTTAGGCTGAGTGGCTATTTAGGTCCTGATCCTGCAATAAGTTCGGTTTGGGGTGGGGAGACACCTCTCAGTTTTAATATGGCTGCACATGGACCGAAGGGGACAAGCTGTAGTATCAGAGACTTAGACTGTAAGCTCTTCAAGGAAGGGACTGCGTCTTACTGTGTGTTTATGTAATGTCTAGAACAATGGACGTCTGATTTCAGTTGTGACCTATAGACCCTACTTTAGTACAGATATATATATATTGTAATAATGGGCATTTGACTACATGAAAATGCAGGAAGTTCCTTTGTTTTTTTGCCATTAGAGATTTTCTAATCAACATAACATTTTAAAATTGTAATAAATATATTAAGAGGTGTGTTAATGTTTTTATCCTCAAACAACTAAATGTGCAAATATGTTGCTTGAATATTTTTGAAATTTCAGAATATTTTTTAAGATGGAAAAATCAGAATAGACCAGTGGGACTGACATGCTATAATACGTTATATTTAATTTTCTATTTCAGTTTTTCTGCACTGATATTACATATTTTCAGTACTTTTTAGATTTATTCCCTTTTTGCATGTGTTCTTTTTTTAATTCAAAATCCAGCAAGATCTGTCCTATTCATTTTGATACAACTTGTAGAACTGATATCTCTGTGCCCATGTGCAGTGTGTGTGTCTCTGTTTATATACTGCATATTGGTAGTTCTCTTCATGGTATTTGGCATATTATTCTATAATCTGCATTTCATACTTCAAAGATTTTTACTTACCAAGTGTGGGTTAAAAAAGGAAACCACATGCTTTATTTGTAAAGCTGCATATCATGAAGTTTTAACCATACTCTGTCACATTCCTGAATTAATTAAGTATATATTTCATTTTAAATCCTGCATAGCGTACATGCATGGCTGATTTGTCTCAATAAATTGGAAGAGTAAATGTGAGTACTAAATCTTTAATTAATAAATAATTCACTTTTTGTTTAAATATTAAACAATAGTCTGGCCTAGATAACAAATGACCTAATTCATTTAATACAAGCAAAACAAATTTTATGAAAATAGAAATAGCATTGAAACAAAACCAATTAAGTCTAACTTGTCTGTCATGCTGTTTTTTATTTAACGGAATTGCAGCCCATTCAACTTACAGGAGGCACTATCAACCACTAATTCCAGATCTCTGTTAAGCAATATGGTAAATTTACCTTGGTCCTTTTAAATTCATCTATATAAAGCTCTAATCCGACAAACACTTGAGCATCTGAAGAGTTGCACTGAACTCAACTCGCATATATACGTTTGAATCAGGGCCTGAATCACTTTGGCTCATATCAAAAGCTAAAATCAGTGTTCATCTGTGATGCTCCACATGGGTACCCAGGGTTCTGACCTTAGCACGAGGTAGTCTTATTTGTGTCTGATATGGGTCAGCTTCCTGAAACCACCAGCCTCTGGCAACACAAGCACTACCTTCCAGTACACCACTGGCCTCGCTCTTTCAGTTCAGGTAACACTAGGCTCATACGAACTGCCAAGTCCTCTGAGAGCTCCCAGCAGTGTCGTGTTCCTTTTCCACTGAACAGTCACAGAATTGAGACATACTGTTCCCAAAGGAAGAGTATACCACAGCTTATTATTTATACCTCACAACAGAGCTCTGCTAAACACCCAGCACTTAGGTATACATATAGTGAAAACAAGGATATGTTTATTATCAAAGAACAGAGATTCAAGTCAAAGTGAGCAAGAATATTAGAAAAAACGTATCATGCTTGCTAAAAACTAAACTTAACTAACAAGTTGAAATCCTGTCTAAAGAAGCTTATCTCACCCAACGTTTTCAACCAAACCTGGTTGAGACCCCTCTTTCAGGAAGCAAACTCACTGCCTGTGTATCTCTTTAGTGAAGGAGTCTGCCAAATATATTAAAACAAACCCTTGATGTGCCCCTCCAGGTACAGTCCCCCTCCACAGTGTTTGCTTTTACTTTTCTTTATTTGAAGCTCACAGTCCGTTATTAGCATTTGATTCTGGTGGCTTTTTGTGAACTATACAATACTTAATTTACATGTAGACAAGTAAACATTTCTTGTCTGAAAGAAAACCCATTTTTTCACCTTTCTTGGTCATCAGTCCCTAGATACAGACCTTAAAAACATAATTTCCAGTGTGTATACATAACTCCATATACAACGTATACAACTCCATATGTGCGTATTGCAGTGATATTGATGACCATTGTGACACAGGCTTTTATTAGAATCCTCACACCACATTCTAGTTCACCAAAAGAATGTCAATACCGTACCCAGAAGAGTCCCTGTAACTCCTGTGCCCCCCCTTGTTGCCGCTGGCCAGTTGGTAGTAAGAGATTCCTGGGTCACATTGAAGTCTCTAAAGCTCTGTGAGGTTCTTGAAGATTAGTTTGACCTCTGCAAATAACAGCATAGGGCTGGATGCATTGATAGTCTCCCTGTTGTACCACTGGGAAAACTCCTAGTTCTCTTACAGGGCTATGATTTACCTACCTCTCTTGAATTTTGTGAGGGTTAATTAGTTGATGTCTGTAAAATGCATTAAGATCCCTAGATTTACATGCATGATAAAAGTGCCAAGTCTCATTATTAAAGATTCTATACAATATGAGATTGGCATAATTATTTAAACAAAACGTTCTTGTGAAATATATGGGGAGCTCAATTGTCAAATCTTTGGCACCTAAGTCATTTACTTATGGATTTAGCCCTTTTAAATTCTACCTATTCTGCAGGTAGAACTTTCCCCTCGCCCTGCCATGCACCTTCCTCAGTATTCTTCAGTAGTGCCGTGCAGGACATGAATAAATAATAACTTAGACCTTGTTCTGCAACTTGATTCTGCCGAGGCAGACCTCTGTGCTTGCACGAGGCCTCTTTTGATCTCTGTGAAGGTTCCACGCAGGCACAAGGATCTGTGCATATTGAGTCAGTTGCAAGATCATGGAGTAGAATCCTGAAATGGATATTTACATTCTGAAGCCTGTAGGCACTTAAATGTGTGAGTAGGCACCCAAATGTGAATATTTGGCCAGAAGTGTGCACGTGTGTGTGTGTGTGCGTATAGGAACTCCTCACTTAAAGTCATCCCCGTTAACATTGTTTCGATGTTAAGTTGCTGATCAATTAGGGAACATGCTCATTTAAAGTTGTGAAATGCTCCCTTCTAATGTCGTTTGGCAGCCGCCTGTTTTGTCCACTGTTTGCAGGAAGAGCAGCCCGTGACAGCTAGCTGGTGGGTGGTTGGAACCAGGGTGGATCAGTAATCTCCCATCAGCTCCCCCTGTCAGCTCTCCACTCCCCTAAGTTCCCTGTGCAGCAGCTGTCGCTCCCCCCACTGCCACGTGCTGCTCCTGCCCCCTGCCTTGGAGCTGCTCTGAGAGACTCTGCTTGCTGTATGGAGGGAGGGGGGAAAAGCAGGCTAATGTCAGAGTGTCTCCCCCGGCTCCTGCACCCTGCTTACCCCATCTTCCGTAGAGCAGGGGGAACACATGACGGAGGAAGGGAGCTTCTAGGCAGTAGCTCCCGTCTCAGGTCTCAGCAAACTGATTTAATTAGCAAGGCAGTATACTTAAGCCTGGGATCAGGTACTTAAAGGGGAAATGTGCATTTTTGCTCTCTCACACAGAGTGTGTGTCTCTATCTGCCCTACTTCCTTTCCTGCTGCCTTGTAGAGTGTTGTGAGAGTTAACCTTTGAGGGCTCAGTCAATTGCTAGTTCATTTAGCAGTAAGGCATTGCCTGGGAAATATCCCTCCCTCTGACTCCTCCACCTCAACCAAGCTTCACAATCATCATCACTGTGTATCAGTATTAAATAGTTTGTTTAAAACTTATACTCTGTGTGTGTATATATATAGAGAGAGTCTTTTGTCTGGTGAAAAAAATTTCCCTGGAACCTTACCCCCTCGTTTATGTTAATTCTTATGGGGAATTTGGATTCGCTTAACATCGTTTCACTTAAAGTCGCATTTTTCAGAAACATAACTACAACATTAAGTGAGGAGTTCCTGTATATGTATTGTATGTGCGTATGTATGCATGTGTGTATACATTATGATGCAAAATGATTGTGCCCTGGCATCTCTAATGCATCATCATGGCAAATCCCAAAGGGACGTGGCCTTCTTGCAAATCGAGCTCCAAGTAGATCACTCTCTCTGGCAAAGTGGTTAAGGTGGTCTGATTGTATATTTAGTTTGTCCATCACCAGCAATCTTTTTGCACCACCAAAGTTTTTGGTTGTGTAGTGGCATTCCTTGGTACACAGACTTTGTAATTCATTGATTTTTAACATGTCCATATCAGGAAAGCCACCAAAACTGAAACTAATGGACGTGGTGGCTGGTTTTTGTCTCTTTTCAGATCTTGTGCTGCCACCACTTAACATGGAGTAGCTCGTAGAGATGTGAATCAAAAACATCAATCAGGTGTTCTTCAACCTTCCTTAGTACCCAAATTTAACTTTCACACAGCAGAGTTGGTTTAACTGTGGTTCTATAGATCTGCAGCTTCATAGCAAGCTTGATGTCACAACATCCCCACAGAGACCTCTGAAAAGCCTGAAACATGGCAGAAGGGACATATGTGTCCATATCTTTCAAACATCCTTCAGCACTGTCAATGATGCTGCCCAAATATTTGACATCTGCCACCTACTCAGTGCCCCTCTGGCCAAGTTAATATTGAACTTGTTGTAATCTGGAGCTGGAGGCTGTTTGATGATAATGGCAGGGACTTAGTTGTATCTCGATTAATAACCAAGCCGTTGCACACCACTTCTTGCCCAACCAGGTCAGCCTTCAGCTGAAGCAGTTCACCGAGCTAAGCTAACAAGACATTGGGATGTATTCAACATCTTGAAGCAGAATGATGTCTGCTCAGTGCCTGCCTGCTTAAGCTTATCCACCAACCAATCAGTGCCAATATTGAACAATCCTGGTGGCAGAACACAACCTTGCTAAATTTCCATGGAGATAGGAAACCAAGCCGTGTATCTGCCATTGACCCAAACACAGATTTCCATTCCACAGCTTCCATAGAGCTCTCTTATCAATGACACTCTCTTTCCCGGGACGTTGAAATGCCTCATCAGATCCCACAAACCTGCTCGATCACAGACTTAAAGGTCTGACAAAAGTCTGTAGGAAGTGCTGTGCACAGCTTGTTAAATTCAGCCATGTTTGCAAAAGGCTGTCTTGAGGTAAAGATCTGGTTGACATTGGAATGACCAGGTCTAAAGCCACATGGAGTATCCCAGCCTTTGCCATAAAGAACATTGTTAATTCTAGTTATTAATACAGTAACAAAGACTTTCGCTAAGCCCTGGTCTACATTGGGGGGGAGGGGGTAATTGATCTAAGTTACGCAACTTCAGCTATGTGAATAACGTAGCTGAAGTCAACTTACTTAGATCAATTTGCCGTGGTGTCTTCACCGCAATGAGTCAACTGCTGCCACTCCTCCATTGACTTTGTCTGTGCCTCTCATGGTGCTGGAGTACAGGAGTCAACGGGAGAGCACTTGGGGGTTGATTTACCGCATCTAGATTAGACACGATAAATCGATTGCCGCTGGATCAATTGCTGCCCACCGATCCAGCAGGTAGTGTAGACACACCCTGAGACCAACACTAGCACAATACCTCTGTGACTGCAACATTCAGATGCATTTCCCTTTTGAATGGAGGCAGAATAACTAGTCATTGGGGATGATATTAGTATGCCAGATGTGCTGGAAGGCTTTATGCAGTCGTAGTTCAGTAATATTCTCACTGGTCTTCAGAAACTCAGGGGTAATGTTACAAACCCTGATACCTACCAGATTTCAGCTTATGGACTGGACTGCAATCTGGATCTCTTCTTAGTTGAAAGAAGGTGACTTTGCTGGAACTTCCTGCCCCTCTTCAAATGGAACAGGGACTGCAAGCAATGAACAGTTGAGGAGCATCTTGAAATGATCTTCCCATCGATGCATCTGATCCTGCAAACAAACTAATTCTTCCATCCCAATTCTTCACTGGACAAGCTGGTGCCACTTTCCCCTGAAAACACCAAGAAGTTGAATAGAGAGTGTGGAGGTTGTGCCTGGACAAGCCTGAGTTGACCACCAGGATTCCTTACCTTTCTTACACAATTGCTTGTCCGACATTCCAAAGTCAGACCCATTCATCATTTGATTTTGCTCTCGATAAACGTGTATTTGATGACTTAAATTGTAGCCTTGCTTTTTTTTTTTTTTTTTTTTTGCTCCGATGGCTGTGAGCATGTCCTTTCTGATCCATGGATTGCTTTTGAAGATCTGAGGTGGCAGCACTGAGCTGGCGGCAGTCCACACTGACTTGACATCAGATGACAGAGTGAGACTTCAGTCTCTAATGCATCAATGTCCCTGTGAAGTTCAGAACAGAAAGCCATCTGATAACTTGGTTGTAATAGGAGCTTTTTGTGAAATTGAATTGATTTCAGCCCATTAACTTGCTGTCTTTGAAGTCAGAGGCATACTTTTGTCAGCAGAGGCTGATGCCAAGTGACAAATTCAACACCTCTGTAAATTCATACATCCGTGACCATTGACTGCCAATGATTGTTAATGAGGACATGATCAATAACAGTCTCGGTGAACCCATGCAGGCTGTACCTGGTCTGCTTTTGAATCTTTGGTTCATGGAAGAACAGGTCAGCGATCACCATGTCATTGGCAGCCACAAATTCTAGCAGTGGCTACCCTTTCCTGGTCTTCCGTCTGATACCAAACTTCCCAAGCATAGTTGCTCAGATGTCATTGTCCTTTTCCTACCTGCCCAGTAAAGTCATCCAGGAATGACAAATCTTCTTGGCTGCTGTTGCTGGTAAAAATTACCTGCAGCTGCATCATTAGCATAGGTGGTGGTGAGACCATACGCTGCAATGATGGTAAGATGCCCACAGCCAGTATGGAACTGGATGTTAAGTCTTATTAATCACTCAACAACCCTGCAATGCGTACCGGACATTGTGTGAAAGTACAACAGCCACCCCTTGCTGGAGCAGCACATCAGGGCTGCCTGAGAACAAAAACGTTTACTCCTCAGCTCTCTTTTCACAGTTTCTTGGCCAGCACACATCAGCTAAAGCACAAATATCAGGCCATGTCAACACTCACCAGAGATCGATGCTGCTGTGATCGATGCAGCAGGGGTCAATTTAGCAGGTCTGGTGAAGATTCGCTAAATTGACAGCAGAGTGCTCTCCGGTCAACTCCAATACTCCACCAGAATGTCAGTGCAGCGTGGTGTAGACACCGTGGTAAGTTGACCTTAAGCTCAGTAGACTCCAGTTATGTTATTCACATAGCTGGAGTAAGTGTAGCTTAGGTCAGCTTACCACGGTAGCAAAGACAAGGTAGGTGTTCACACTTTTCAACTGTTAAAATCTCCAGTGCTTTGTTACTTACTGTACATTGCTAGTATGCAGTTAAATATATCCCATACAACGTAGCAGCAGTATTCTGTAAAACAAATGATCACTACTTCAGCATAATTTCTAAGAGCGACTTGTATGAAAAGAAAAACAGAGTGCAAATATTTGAATCATAGTTTTAAAAAGGAAAGTGCCTCTAAAACTAACCACCTTACCTTTTCTGAGATTACAGAGTTGATAACAGCACTGCATATGGCAAGACATTTGATGTTTTTAAAAGCTTTTAATAAAATTACACATGATAAGCTTATGGTTAGTTTATGAGCTTTGGGAATACAGAAGTTTGTAACTCAACCCCCCTTGTGAAAATAAATATAAAGCATGAAAAAGAATGAGGTCTGGAAGAGAAACTGCATCAATTAATTAAAGGCACTAAGTGGGATCTCTTGGAGTTGTCTTTAGATCTGTGGTTTTGCTTTAGTTAAATCTATCAAATGAGCTAGACAGACAATCCAACAGTGAAGTACACTTTGTGAATTTGTTGATGATACACAATTGCATGAAGTAACAGATAACAGAACAAACAATATGTGATCATTCTAAAGCATTTGGACCCTGTTTTTATTAGTTGTTGGGTAAGGAATGAAAATGGCATTTCGGTGAAAAAGGAGAAAATATAATTACAAAACTACTGAACACTGACATTGAAGAGATCTTGGAATAAATAGCAGAGCTATTGCCACTAATAAATATTTGGGGGGGTGGGGCTGTGCATCTCAGGATAACTAAGGGAGGGCATGTGTGGATGTAGGTACACCTCTACCCCGATATAACACGACCCGATATAACACGAATTCGCATATAACGCGGTAAAGCAGTGCTTTGGGGGGGGTGGGGGGGCTGTGCACTCTGGTGGATCAAAGCAAGTTTGATATAATATGGTAAGATTTTTTGGCTCCCAAGGACAGCGTTATATCGAGGTAGAGATGTATATACATAAGTTATTTTTTACTCTTAGGTTACCACATGAACCCATCCCTCATCAATAGTGATCATTAGTTTTCGTTTGGTATACTTGAAATTAATTGCACACTTGTACCCATTAGTGTTTTTAAGATTTATTCTAAAAAAAATCCCATGCTCTTATATTGTATTATTCAAGAAACAATATAATGAGGCTGGTGTTCTCAAAGAAGTTTAAACCAATTACATGCCTGATTTCTATTGAAAGTCAATCGGATTTGGGTGCTTAACAACTTTAGGTTCCTTTGAAAATGCTAGCCTTAAATGCCAAACTATGAAGCATATGCAAAAAAGGGTAGAGTTCAGGTTACACCTGTATTTCACTTTCAGGCAAAAATCTGAGTACTTGCCCATGGAAGTGCTAATCATTTAATTAGAGATCCAGGTACTCAGAATATGCTTGCAATTAATTTTGCATGTGTAAATATTATTGGTGCAAGATACAACTGAATGAAGATAGGCTGGCTCTTAGCCTGACTGAAAATGTACTCCATCGTTTTCTGTTTTGCCAATGCTACTGACATCTAAATTTCTTAATGCTGCAAGATGTCTCACAGGGTAGACTGAAAAAATAGTTTGGTACTACAATGGGGTGAAGTATTACCAACTGTTTTCTCCTAATAATGGTCATTGGCCACACTGAACCTTGAAATGATATCTTTGTATCATTGTGTTATCTCAGTGGTGCTATTAGTGCTTATCACACTAAGCATAACATGCCAACGCAATACTTTAGTTGTTGAACTTCCACTCTCTAAAACCTTCTGGATTATTTATGCATATTTTTGCTGTGTCGTCAAAGGTTGATAATACAGTGATATTTACAAAGATAATGCCAATGGGATGGAACTTTGTTTCTGGGTAATTGTCTCGTGCTGCTCCATAAATACCAGGGCAAAGCTGAAATGTTTATTTGAGGAGCAAGAAACATTGATCCTATGATAATATTCAATTAAAATCACACTGTGCCTGTTGTACCAAATTATAAGTATGGATTTAATTGGCGTATTCAATAAATGCTAGTGCAATGGAGTCACCATAACTCATTCCCATTATTGACTGTTGCATTCCAGCAGGCTTAGAGAACAACCTTTTGTGTGTGTGTGCGTGTGCGTACTTCAGCCAATTACAGGGCAGTAAATCTATAGTTGAGGCCTTTCTATCTAATGTTCTCAGTACACACATGAATAAACTGATTGCTAAATTTTCAGCGTTCATCAAGGAATTAAAAACATAAGAAAAAGTCTCATCATCGTCCAGGTTTTATAAAGTCATCTTCTCTGACTGGGCTTATTCTCAGAGGTAGGAGGAAAGAAATGTCTCGCTAATGGTAACTGCCCTGTATGCTGGAGCCATACCACCAGATGGTGCAGAGGAAACGCATTGCAGCGAGAGCACCTAGGAAAATTCAAATTTAGTCACATGAAATTCTTCCTAGTGATCTCCAAAGTGACGTGCTAGAGCTGTAGCTGTGTCATTCTCAAGGACAGTACAGGATGCTCCATTTCCAGTTCATTCTACTGATTGCTCCTCTCTGCTGCATTTTAGATAGCTCAGTCTTAATTCATCACTTTATATAACACCATTAATTTCAGTGGATTTACATTAGGGATGAATTTGACTCTTTGTACTCACTGCTTGCTGTCAGGGAGAGCATCTCAAGTGGGTCTTCGCCCTTCTCAAGAGAGTGAGGGGGGAGGTGGGAAAGCTTGTACACCTTGGCAGTGCCAAACAGAATCAGATCTTTAAATATCAATATCTCAGAACTGGCCCCTTGAGTTTGAATTTCTGTGGGATAGCACTTAAGTGTTTCCACTCATCCAAATTAACAAAAAATTTAGAAAGAAACATGTTTCTTTCACTGAGGGTGTGTTGGCTGTAAAAGAAATCAGAGGAAATACCACAAATAGATTTACGGATCCATTCATAACCAGACACAGCATTAGGCAAAGGGTAAATCAGGTGCTGCTTAGAATGCTCATAGAAGTGGGTCACTAGAAATGTGCTGGAACCATTATGGTTACTGGCTGAGATAGTTACTCACAGTCAATTTTCCGGGATGGCAGAGCTTCTGCCCAGAGTAGTGGCCCTTTCCCCACCCCATTTTTTCTGCTTTATATGTAACACATTACCCAAAATATTTTGCTTCAGGACATCCTTCAAGGCAATGTTTCCCAAACTTGGGACGCCGCTTGTGTAGTAAAAGCCCCTAGCGGGCCAGGCCAGTTTGTTTACCTGCTGCGTATGCAGGTCTGACCAATCATGGCTCCCACTGGCCTCAGTTTGCTGCTCCAGGCCAATGGGAGCAGCTGGAAGCGGCATGGGCCGAGGGACATTGGCCTGGAGTGGTGAACCGCAGCCGCTGGAAGCTGCGATCGGCCCAAACGGTGGGCGCGGCAGGTAAACAAACTGGCCTGACCCACTAGGGGCTTTCCCTACACAAGCAGCATCCCAAGTATGGGAAACACTGCACTACTGCAAAAAGTTCCCCAGTTCTTTAGGGAACTTCAGGGTGCCCATTGCACATAACTGAGCAGAAATGAAATTCCATTTTGGAGGAAGAAGTGAGACAATCATAGAGGGCAAGTTCTTCATAGCTAGATGTGGACAAATTCCCTTTAATCAATGTGAAGTAAGGAAAGAAATATATTAGGTTATTCTCGTGTTGTGAAAGTAGTGGATCAGTTGCTGAATGGAAAAGATGGCAGAGTGGCATAGGTTGGGCTGAAATCCTGTCTTCAGCTAGGGCTAGTTATGTTCACAACCCATCTATGTAGATAGAAATGCCTAACAATAACTGCTACAATAAACAACACACTTACCCTTTTTCTGCTGTGCAGGAGCGATGCTTTGGAGGACCGTCTGCCTCCTTTCATAAATCCTTGACAGTTGCATTGATTGACTGAATTTAAAGCATGATTGAAATTTAGGACAGTGAGAGAGCATTTCACTGTGGTCTTAGAATTTCATGAGGACACCTGCAGAGTGTGTTATTGACCTATTGTAAAGATTCTTGGCAGAAGTACATGGTAATTTGAGATCTATTGTAGAGTCTCTTACTAGCCTTTTTTTCTTTTTTTTGGATCTGAGAGTAGCCCTGTTCACGAAGAGTCCATTTAAACCTATTTGTTCAATTGACTTTTCCCTGTGGCAAACCAGCCTTCTTGTTGTGAATCACAAAAGCCAGAAGAATAAGAGCTTTGGGCTCTTATCTTAGGTCTTCTATTAGTATTACTAAATAAGCTGCATTCATAAGGCTAAATGAGCCTTTTCTTCCCAAGGTTGTTTTGACTTTCACATTAATTTTGAACTTCAGATGAAGACTTGATTCTTTATAATATGGAAAATATCATCTTGCCAGATCAAGCCCCACATATGTGGCTTTCCCTTTCCAGCACCGAAGGGTGGTCAGCAGCCTTCCTGGTGCCACTTGTGCAAGGCCCTGCAGAAGAGGCATCCTACAGGACTGGACCTGTAGGAGGAGAAGGGGTGGGTCAGGAATAGAAATGGGACAGGCCCATCTGTCTGGGAGCACAGTTCACATCATCTTTTCCACCACCCATAGATTATAGGGAAAGGTAATATAGCCCCAAGCTGTAATTTGCCACGTAGCCTTATTAATGTAGCCGTCTTTAAGGCAAGTACTAGGGACAGCCATGGCCATGAGAGTCCCTGGTAGAACGGTTGAGTTGGAGCCTCCCTACTAGGAAACACAGAAGTGGAGGGTGGGAAAGTGCGGGGAGGAGGTTGTCAGGTGGGAAGTACTGCCAGGGCTGCAAAGTATACAGAGTTTTAGGATCCACAGGGTCTTATGGCAAACATTGTGGTTGTGGACAGGCTCCGTGGATGTTTCCTGGACGGAGGCTGTCCACTCTCCTCCCAAAATCAAGCGTTACAATGCGCTACTGGGCAGAAGTAGGTTGTTTTAGGTGTCTCAACTGTGTCCTTCTCTCCCTCAACATGTTGGAATTCCTCATAAAATTCAGAGTTAATGCTGAATTTTATAGGTCTGCAGTGGTTGTTTTGGGGATAAATACTACACTATAACGTTCTTACCCTCAGATTACTATGAACCCTCCATCTCAGTGTTTCCCAAACTTGGGACACTGCTTGTGTAAGGAAAGCCCCTGGCAGGCCGGGCCATTTTGTTTACCTGCCACGTCCACAGGTTCGGCCGATTGCAGCTCCCACTGGCCGTGGTTCGCCGCTCCAGGCCAATGGGAGCTGCTGGAAGTGATGGCCAGTACGTCCCTCGACCTGCTCCGCTTCTAGCAGCTCCCATTGGCCTGGAGCAGCGAACCGTGGCCAGTGGGAGCTGTGATCGGCTGAACCTACGGACGGGACAAGTAAACAAACTGGCCTGGCCCACCAGAGGCTTTCCCTGCACAAGCGGTGTCCCAAGTTTGGGAAATATTGCTGTACCTTAACTTGAACTCAGTATGTTTTTTTCTCTGGGAATATGCACATGTGTGCAGAAGCATGCAACATATAGATAAATAGCCAGGCAGGTAGGTAGGCTGGAATTTTCAAATGAGCTTAAGGGAATTAGGTGCCCAATTTCCATGAAATTCAGTACACTATTTCCCTGAGACTCCTTTGATAACACAGATGTCCTGTTTGTAGGTTTTTAAATGGTTCTTTATTAAACTTAATGTCATGTAGGAAATACAACAATTGGGTTTTTTTTTAAAGTTGAAGTCAGTCTACCTTTTTATGCTCTACAGGAGCTTGAAGTTCTGACAAAGAAAGTAAAGAATTAAAAAGGCTGTCAGTTGTCTGAGGAAGGTGCTTCATGTGCTCTGAAATCCATTAATTTAAACAGTTCATCCCTAGGAGTTTATTACTAATTTTTTTATTCTGGCAGAGGCTAAATTAAGTTCCTTTGTATAAATGACCTGTAGTGCTTTCTCAGCTGCAAGGATTATGAATGGTGACTTGATCAGTAACAATATAAAATTGCAACAGAAAAGAGCAGAAAGGATACATTCTTTATTTACTATTAACATTATGTTATCATAATGAAATATACATGAACTCTTTCCAAGTGAGGTAAAGAACATATTTTGAAAAATGCTTAAGAATTCTTTCAGTTCTCCAGTGTTGGTAATAAGGTAAGGGGTCAGTGAACTACATATTTGCGGAGCAACCATATTGGTCCTTTACTCTAAGGCTACTTGTTTTATTCAGAGTCACCCTGCTATCATTCTCATGTTATTCCGATGTTCTCTAAGCATTATGTGTATTACATATTTTTTTTGGAGAGGATGAAGTGAAGTGAATGTTTTGAGACAGGTATACATTTCTCAATGATAAAATATTAAAATTTTAAATTGCCCTTCCTAGTTATTCTGCATGGTTATCCCATGTGATTATGTGGATTTTATCATCTGGGGTAGACTGCAGTAATATAAGGAAAGGTCAGAATAGCTACAGACCAAATCCAATGCCAGGGGTGTTGTAGTGGTAGATTGAACTGTGGCAGTTCCTTTACCCTTTGTATTGTCATTTGGGTGGGGAACTCCATGGTTAGATGAGTCTGGCACCTCTTCTTTCCTGAGTTCCTTTCCAAAGTTCAACCAGAGAGATGTCAGCTTGGGGCCTAGCAACTCCTTCCACATTGCTTTTGTGGCTTTGTAAATAAGCCACAGAATGTCACACCCCAGCTTTATCAAGCTGACTGAGTCCTCTTGAAGCCCAGTTCCCACATACAGAAATTATACAGGTAGAATCAGACAAGCACAAAATGTCTAAATGTTGTTTGGTGGCCAAAGGGGACTCGGCCATTTCCTATGTGACTACATAGGCCAGGATGCCCATGAAACCTCTGTAGCAATTTTGGGTTGGATGATATTATAAATTCTGTGATAATCTAGGAATGTCATTGCCTCTCTCAGTTTACCATCAATAACTCCAGATGCTAGTTTTCTCTATAAAAATATGTCAAGAAGCTCTCCATGCGAAAAAGCATGTGCATCCAAAAATCTTGGTAGTTAGTTACAGAACATTCTGCTTTACCAATGTATTTTTAGAAATGTCACTATTATAGATACCCTACTAAAGCTATCCCTACCCAGTTACTATAAGGAGGAAGCACTTATGACATTTTTTACTGGAGAGGGAAGGAGAAAACAGAATTCTATGGGCTTTGCCACTTATAGTTAACTTGTAAAGAGGTATAATTTGTTTTAAAGATAGGTCAAATATTCTAACAACCTTGATCATGTCTCTTTAAAGCTGATATTCCTGTGCAGGAGAGAGATTAATCACAATGCAGTTTAGTTTCCAGATTTCCACCTATTTGTAATTGGGTCTGCTGCCTACTGCTGCCAACATTTCCAACTGTCACACAGCAGGTCTGTTTCCATGGAGCTGAAGTGAACGCTGAGCATAGCTACAGTACATGGCTTAGATAACTAATTCAGATGGGGAAGAGACTCTTACTCATCATGTGCAGAGGAGTCTGATAATGATAGTGATAAAGTGACATGGTCAGCTGCAGAACATAATTTACATCAAAGCTTTTGTGAATTGATAGTGGGATTGCTAATTAAGAGCCAGATTCTCCTGTTGTCTTCAGTGGGAGTTGGGTGCATGCATCTGAGGAAAGAATTTGGCCTTCTTACTTTCCTCTGGTATAGATTTTGCCCTTGACTTAAATAGGAGCTGGATCAGCCTCCAAGCAAGCATAATCGCTAGGAATGCCGTAGACAGTTCTCCAGAAATACTCACACACTGCCTTACTCAGCTGCTTCGTTCCATGTGTGTATTCAGTCATACATGCTTACTTAGGGGAAACCTATTTTGGCCACTATTTCTTACTTTGATTAGCCCTGCAGAGGCAATACAGCTATAGGGAAGGGTGTTGGCCTACTTCACACATCAACAGAATTGTTCACCTATTCTCCAGTAAGTACCTTTATTATTGGTGACATCAGAACTATTAAGATCCCAGTTTACGTTTCTGATACCAGGTGGAGTTTGCAGTGCTGACAAAACTGAATAGTTGTGCTTTGTTTAAATGACCCTGAGAAACAATAAGTACTGTAACTCTACCATAACAGCATCCATTAGATACTATTATTATCTATATTATTACTAGTTTGTGATGTATGTTAAAATCTACGAGCCACGCTGTGGCCGTCACTGCCAACTTGAGTAGGGGGTTGTGTGGGTTTGCAACACCTCATGTGCAGTTTACACAGGGACTGGTCTTCTGGCTGACACAGTTGCTCCTGAAGCAGCTGCTAGATGAAGAACTACACAGGTTGTACATCCTTTTGGAAGGGTATAGCCTGTTTCCCTCACTATAACTGGCCTGCACCAAGGGTCAGGAGAAAGAGGGAGTAATCAGTGTCCGCTCTTCCATCCCGCCATCTTCGGGATGCACTAAGGAAGCAGTTTATGCCCTTCCTCAACCATGGCGAGTTGTAGTTGTGACAGGCCCTTGCATAGGTGGTGCAAAGGGGAAGGAGGACCTTCAACACTCATGCTGTACCAGTTGTACACATGCATAATTACCTTTCTGAGACTATATCCTGCCTATCTAATGTGTCTGTTCTGTATGCATTACAATATATAATACATTCTGTAACTGTAGTATTATTTGGAACCTAACTGTGCCACTTTTTAAATGTACAGTTTCCTTTTTGGGTTTTATGTTTCATGATATGTTTTATTTAGTCAATTTAACTTAAAAATAAGTAGAAGAAAGTGTTGTCTTCTGATACACTGCAGTAGTTTTAAATTTGAAACATACATCATGAAGAAGGTTGCTGAAGACTGATTTTCATTGTTAGCAGGCTCATAAAATATCAAAAGGAATATCAAAAGGCTTCTATTTCATTAAAAGTAGATCAAAAATCAGAGTAGCAGACAGCTTCTGTGTTATTTCCTTTCATAGAGTATTTCTTTGAGAGCAGCGTGCCTCTCATGACTGTAGTCAGAAAGTTGTGGGTATTTTTAAGCTCCCTTTCAATGGTCATTTCTCAAGGCTCTGCTCTGCAAAGTATTTTTCATGTTTTATGCATGTCAGTTGTCACAGATAACTTAAAAACAAAGAATCTTTTTAGTGCGTTTATGGAAGAGGAATATCATTGTTTTGGGGAAAGGTTGTGTGTCCATTTTAAAAGTTCCTTTCTCTTGTCGTGACCAGGTATTGGTTCTTCTCTCTAAAAAGGCATAGGGTGGATATCCATGTGTCTACAGCATTGAAGAATGTGGTGCAGTCACTATTTGAAGGTGTTAATGTTTATATGATCCTGCATTAATCTCTCAATGTATGGAACGAGACCAATGTGAGTTGTGTGTCAACTGTAGCCATCTAAAGCCAATTACTTCAAAATAAGTAACTCTTTTGAAGATGTGAGAGGTGACTAGGTCTTCCCTTACCAGTACTTTCAACCAGAGTAAAAGAATATAAAAGTCAAAATAAAATCATGGAGGAGAGTAGCAGGAGAGAAAAGGACAGATATTTTTTTTCATTGATTTGCACTGTGGATAGGAATAAACAAACTAGCTGTGTTGAAATAAATCATCCTAAACTATTATTTAGGTTTAGTTAAGGCCATATCCTAGTCACCACCAACTATTCTTTCTTACTCCCATTCCTGAGGAAGCAAAATACTGTCTTTGTGTTCATACAACATTATATGTGGGGCTTTGCTCCTGGCTGATGCCTCTGGGCCCTCTTGTATTATAAGTAGTAATTACATACTCGCACAAACATACACATTACATTAAAACAATGTTAAGATTGCAAAGTCAAGCACTCAAAATGAAGAAATACCAGAATTAGTTGCTGAGGATAGCACACCTACAGATTGATCGGCACATAGGAGTTCTGAGAGGATGAGGCATGCTCAGTGCTGACAGAATCTTCAGAAAATTTAGCTACCAAATTCGAAGAAGTCTATACTGAACATGTGTGAACTTATAATTTGGCAAATGTTGGATGCTTCCCTGACACAAGAACAAACCTCCTAACAAATTTCAAATCTCTTTGGTAAAGCCTGAAGGTGCTAGAACTTCTCAGCCAAACAGCTGTAAGGTTTGTTTTATATTTTTTACCTATGCAAAACATTTCTGTCCTTAGTTTCATTCTTGGAAACAGCTGAAACATTTTTGCTGAAACTTTCCCCCAAAAAATCAGCCTGAGGCAGGCACCCAGAATTAACAGGTTTAGCCTGAATGGCAAAGATAATAGCCACAGGAAACAGTCTTATAATGGAAAATGTTGGACAATCTTATATACAGATGGTATTTTCTCCAGTTGCTTACCCCTTCTACTTCTGGGAGTTCCCCCCTTCATGGGACTCAACAGCTGTCTTTAGTCTCTCTTCTTCTTTCCCCTTCAGGCAGGTCTCTTCTTTAGGCTTCCAACCACTGCCACAGTATTCTGAAGCAGGAAGTAACCACTGACGCACATGCGGTGATGCCCACTGATTGAAAAATTGAGATCAGCATTGTTGAAAACTTTGGCAGATGCAGAATAGCTCTTTGGGTGCCCATCTATAGGTTAAAGAGAGAGTTGAGTACACAGGTGTTTTTCAAAGATGCTGCTTCTTTGTTCCTGAATTGTCTGCACAGTGGGCCAGGGGCATGGTCCTGGAGAATGGATGCCCACCTAGTAATTTTGAAAGGGGCGAGGAGTGCTGGAGAGATGCTCCAGGTGCCAGAGGCATGTCTAACTCAGGAAACGTATGTTAAGGTGCTCAAGCAACATTGAGCTTGAAGTCTGTCTTCCCTGAAGATAGACGATACATAGATTAAAAACCCACCTTCCACACTCTCTTTGTGCACAGATTTGAAGGAGACAAACAGGAGATTTCTAAAAGCAGCAAAGAATCCTGTGGCACCTTATAGACTAACAGACGTTTTGGAGCATGAGCTTTCATGGGTGAATACCCACTTTGTCAGATGCATATAGTGGAAATTTCCATGGGCAGGTATATATATGCAAGCAAGCTAGAGATAATGAGGTTAGTTCAATCAGGGAGGATGAGACCCTGTTCTAGCAGTTGAGGTGTGAAAACCAAGGGAGGAGAAACTGGTTTTGTAGTTGGCAAGCCATTCACAGTCTTTGTTTTATCCTGAGCTGATGGTGTCAAATTTGCAGATGAACTGAAGCTCAGCAGTTTCTCTTTGAAGTCTGGTCCTGAAGTTTTTTTGCTGCAGGATGGCCACCTTAAGGTCTGCTATAGTGTGGCCAGGGAGGTTGAAGTGTTCTGCTACAGGTTTTTGTATATTGCCATTCATAATATCTGATTTGTGTCCATTTATCCTTTTCCGTAGAGAGAGGAGATTTGGTGAGTGTTTATAGGATCAGTGTAGATAAAAAAGGAAAATTATCAGGATTAGAGCTGTGAGTAGGAAAGGCAAATGTAGGTATTATAAAGAGGCTAGTGCAAACCTAAAGTGAGGGGGTCACTGTAGTACTTAGGAGTGTGACAGCTTAGGAAGAGGCTGCAGTACAGCATAGGTCCCTTGTGGATAGGCAGTCTCAGTACCAAATTATGCAGGATTTCTGGGTCATGGAGAACATCTCACCTGAACTAGGCATTATAGATGGTACACATTGTGGAAGGTACTTTGAGAGGTATCAAATGGGGAAAATGAAGCCTACAGAAATACAGAACACGTTCCCCATTAAGTTGATGGCTATATGTGATGCAAAGCTAGTGTTTGCAATAGCTACACCCAGCTATTGGCCCCACAGCACTTATCCAGTTTACAGCCTGACATAACAGCCTGTGATTTCTGTTGAGTCCTCACCCGGCAGCTCCTGCTTTGAAGGGCTCATTCACCACTAATGAGGTTCTCAGTTTCAGAGTTTATGTAGCTGAGCTTCCTTTTGCTCCTTTTAGCAGCTCTGTCGTGCTCAGGCAACTCTATTTCTGGGGCTGCGATACCAAAATGGGTGCTGGTGAGGTGGTTATACTGCCCCAAAGAAATTGCTAAAGGGTCTTGAGTGATCTTTGGGTGTCTCCAGGCACTGCTATGGTTCTTGCTTCTAAATTAGTCATTGGGACAGGGAGTAGACCATGATGTTTAGGGATGGAAAAACGGAGCCCAGCAATGGAGGGGTTTCCTAGGTCTTGAGGAAGAGTCCAACTGGAGGAAGCTTAGGTCTCATGCCCTTTCCTGTTCCTTCTCCCCATGGATATTAAAGCACGTACTGAGGGTCAATACTTTGTCAGAGGAAAGAAGTTATGTACATCTCAGGGAACAGTTTATCAATCTGTAAACTAATCCCAAAGAGTTCCGACATCCCAAGTTAGAAGGAAGATAGAACGTAGCTGTTTCATGTGTTTACTGGCAGATTCCAAAATGTACTATTTTTCAAGTGCAGTGGAGCTCTATACAACATTGTGTGGTTTGGGGGTGGGGGAGAAAGACCAAAAATTGATTTTGTCTACACAATAGAAAGATTTGAGAATAAAATATTGCTGCTGTGCTCTGTGCATTGGTTCACATTCAGCTCAGGGCTATTCCTCCCTGAAATCTAACAGTAAAAGATTTTTGATGGTACAGATGTTTCTAACAACATCTAAAAGGCGCAATTGACACATGTTAATGTTAGTGTAATGTCAAGGCACAAATATTTTCTAAATACTTTGTGAAAACAGTCCTGAAAATATTTGTTGCGCTGCTGGTGAGGATGCACCACTAAAATAAGCCTTCATTTGCACAGTATTATTGGGTGTAAGAGAGAATGGAGAATTGAGTTTTATATGCAGTTGTGCAGAATAAATATTATGTGTTAAATGTCTTTTATGCAAAGCCTGTTTTACACACACTTATTCGTAACTATTCAGTGGCACTAAGGAAATTCATAGGATCACCCAGTTGGTGAGCAAAGAGAATTTGTGGGACGTCAGTCTGACTCATGATCCAGCTGGTTACTCTCATCAGGAAAATGAGAAATCAAAGCTAGGAATGAAACCATAGTGCCTCTCAAGGCAGTGAACAGCACTCCACTTGAGAAGAGACAGGGTTCAGTGGCTAGGTACAAGTGAATATACTGGAACAAAAGGGGTGTTCTTAACTTTGATTAAAATGGCAGTGAAGACACAGCATCTCGTGTTAGCGAGTCAAGTAACAACTTATAGGAGAGAATGGGGTTGGATTTGAGCTGCTAATCTGAGTTAAAAGTTGTCACCATGTCTTCACTGCTATTTTAACCCAGGTTAGGTCACGTGGGGTTGCTAACCTGAGTTAAGAATATACCTTTTTTTTTTTTTTTTTGGCAGTGTAGACATACCCTTAGTCTTTCTCTGCCTGAGTTCTCCATCTGTAAAATGGGGATAATATTGCCTTACTTTACAAGAATGTGGTCAGTATTACTAGATTGAAGATTGTGAGGCTCTGAGATACTATGGTGATGGACATATAAATATAATAAACTGTCCACTTGTTCACCAAATTGGCATATGAGTTTGCTTCCATAAACTAGATAAGTAGTACCATACCCTTACGAATAGCCAGCACATGCAATATCTTAGTAATAAGCCAAGAAGCAAAATTGCTTATCAGGCAGAATCCACTCTCTGTTGTTTCAACTCAGTTTAATCAAACAAAGATATGAATCACACATAATAACAATGGCTCTCATATATGCTTTTCTTTTAGAATTACAACAACAGCTGCTTGTATGATGGATCTACGAAGATACCCACTGGATGAACAAAACTGCACACTGGAGATAGAGAGCTGTAAGTACTTTTGTAAATCCTGCTTACTGTATGGTCAAACTGTTTCTGCCATTTTATTTATTTATTTATTTATTTGGGTACATGTTACTAACCTAGTTGCCTTTCTGTCAGATAATATTTAGACCCTTGTAAACACGCACACCACATTTAGCTTCCAGATGGATTAGTAATTTGTGGCACAAGGATTAGAGGAATTTATTTTGTGTTTTGATGGACAATTTTCAGCTTTAAAAGTCAAATGGCTTGTTGTAGTTCATGTGAGGAGCAAGAGGATTATTATCATTTCTTTATCTTTCTCTGCTGCTGAACTGTGTTGCTGATTGTTTTCATTTTTAAACAAGGGCTTAGATTTTTCTTTACAGTTGATGTTTTTTTTATCACCAACACCGTAGTTAGACTTTCGGTGCATGTGTAATAGTCTATTATATGTGTTGATTGAATAACTAGTCTCTCTATTAAAGGTCAGGCTTTCCATACAACTAAGACATGTGCTGTGAAATAAAATTTAAAATCTGTTTGAAAGCTCTTTGGAGAATTTTAATATATCAGAGAACAAAATAATGTATGGTCATATGATAAATACAGTATTGCAGGCAACAAGTTATTTGACATAGTAATTAAGATTGTGTCAGCACTTCCATGGTAAGTTCTGTTTTTTAGTAGAGCAGTAGATCACTCAACTGTGGTACATCATGAAACTGAAATGTGACATATTTCACTTTCTCTGAATGGAATTTGAGTGATTTGCAAGCAAACAAAAAATAATTTGAATGCTTTAATCTATGAACTTTGCAGCATTCATTAAAACATTTATACTCTTTAAAACAGCTTTGATTCTATAGCTATATATGGTATATGTGTATGTTAGTTGACTAGATTTACACATGTATTTAATTCCCATACTGTTTCCCCTGTTCAAGAAAGCACTTCAGAACATGCTTAAATTTAAGCATGTGTTCAAGTCCCATTCACTTCAATTTTATTTAAACATGTTTTTCTATGCTTTCCTGAACAGGGATACTTTCCTGAATTAGACTCTGTGAGTATTCTCATTGAAATCATTCACAGTGCATAAAGCTAAGCATTATTGATGTTATAGGTGGTTGTTGCTTTTCTTTTTTTAATGTTCTTATTTTATATTGGAATATTTGAGTTGCAAATATTGTGACTGACTTTGCTTTTGGAAATATATATATAGGGTAAAATCCTCTTTCTCTTGAAGTCAGTAGCAGGACTCCCATTGATCTCAATGGACCAGGATTTCACTGTTAATTTGCAGTGTTTAAGCATTGTTGAACAAACTATGCTAGTACATAACTTAATAGGAGAGAAAAACAGCTAATCAATTTATCTACTGGCATAACAGCAATGATTCTGTAGATTTATGCCTGCGGAGAATAATGCTTTAGTGAAAGGAATCTCCCCCGCCCCGCACACACCTCTCCCAAATATTGCTCTTTGCTTCAGAAAATGTTCCCGGCACAATCCATTAGAAATATTGCCAGCTCTGAACTTTATATGGTATCAGCAGGATGGCATGCCTTGCATTTCATTTAGTTTGCACCAACTGCCTGTGTGTAAGAGGAGCAGTAACTGTGCTCTGGTTAAGATCGAGACTCGTTTATAAGCAAAGTGGAAAAGAACAAATCTAAAAAAATATATATATTGAAGCAGAGATGTGTGAACAATGGAGAGTAAAAATCAAACATGGAATAATCTAAAAAATGCATTTCTGATTGTGTTCTTGTTGGAGAGGCAGTAAAATTTGTGGTTTAAACAGAGAACTCTAGTTCCATTCTCAGCTTTGTCATTATCATATGGATCAACTTTCAGCAAAGCACTCACCCTGTCTACAGCTCAGTGTTCCAAAATGTAAAATTGACATGATAAAGCGGACTGTATTTAACTTGCCTTTCAAGATATTATGATGTTGAGAGCCATATAAGAAAACAGTCAGACAGATGTTAATAATTTAATACAGTGTTCTGAAGCCTATATCAATCCTCCATATTGAAATTATTAATGAGCTGCCTGTCCAGGTAGAAATGCAAATCTGTCCAACTGTTACAACTGATTGAGTCAAATTTTCCAGATTGAAATTTACTGCAGATCTAAAAAAAAAAAAAAAAAAATGTATTGTCCTGGGCCAAAGAATGAGTTCGATTTAATTTCCTGCAAACATGGATTGAGAAATTACTGTGATGGAGAGTTTTACTATTAGGTAAAATATGAGGCCATACGGTATCATCAATCAAGAGAAGCAGAAGACAGCATTTTTACAGTATCAGTTCAAAAAGTAGGATTGATGCCCTGCGTTATCTGTATACCGTAAGCAGAAAAAGAAATTAATTAAAATAGGGCCATAGTTTTTGACTGAAATACGAGATATATGCTGCTGCCTTAGATCTGTAGACATACCGGTACATTGTTTTTCTGTGATCATGGCTTGTACAGTTCATCCATAAAAAACTGAAACGTCTTGAAAATCTGCCTTCTATTTCTGTGATGCTTTTGTACTACTACTGTCGGGTAGCTTTTTCTTGGGTGGGTAAGATCAGAGCTTCCCTATCTTCTTTCTTCTTTCATCTCTCTTTCCTCTTCTCTCTCTGCTGGCAGCCAATGAACAGGTCATTGCTGAGTAGTAAAAATGAGACATTAGAGTAAAGTCAGCTGGTCATCACCTTCCCAGTGGGATAATGGCAACAGAGATAGCGTCCTTTTCAATGAAGTGTTGATATCAGAGGGTAGATCATTCTTCTCTTCTGCCTTCTCCCTCTACTACTGCTATAGGAACAGCTAAGCTCCTTATGGCATCCTAGATTAGTTGATCCTCCCACCTTCCATTCATTTGTGTATTGCAGTTCTAGTAATTGAAAAGAACCAGATGTGTAAGCGAATGAGTCACAAGTCTAGAAGGAACTTGGCAGCAAACAGATGTTTTAGGAAGTACATGGAACATTGGTTCAACTAATTTAAATAAATAGAATACCTTCCTGCACATCTGCTGGACTCTGGATTTCAAGTGATGCTATCCACACACAAATCTATTTTGAAACAGTGGAGCCTTTCACTGTAAAATCATTCAGACTGATCTGGGGTTTAATCATGGATTTTTCTGAACATATTCAAATGCAGTTACTCTAGTTTCATATGATGCGTTTGGACTATTATCCATTTCAATTACACGATGACACAGGCTTTAAAGTTCATTTCAGTTCTTGCTCATCTCATTACAAAATAATGTGTTCAGTACAGCAGTATTTGCATTCATGCAGGTAACCATTATCTGTATTGAAATATCATAGTGAATCTGTCCCCTTATTACAGTACTGTATCTCTGTCCATTTCTGTGTTCTTATCCAAAAAAAACAAGTACTGGTAATTGTTCCATAAGTGCACATAACAGACCACATTTGAAAATGTCTCCTGTATGGTTTTAAATATTTAGCTTAGTTGCTGCTGAAGTATAAAACAAACAGAAGGAAAATTTCTGTACAATCTCTCTTTATAGGCTTATGATGAGATTGTCACATATGCTACAAAATTTTGAGCAAATAGCAGTTCAGAAATACAAACTGATAAAAATAGATATTTTTCCATATATAATTTAAATCTTATGTATGTTTCTCATCATTTAAAAGTAAAGATTGTGTAGAAAGAGAAAAATGCTTTCAAATATTGTTTGCTTTTTGCATTTTCTTGTCCTTTTTTCTCTCGGCTGTAAGG
Source organism: Chelonoidis abingdonii (assembly GCF_003597395.2). Classification (NCBI taxonomy): domain Eukaryota; kingdom Metazoa; phylum Chordata; order Testudines; family Testudinidae; genus Chelonoidis; species Chelonoidis abingdonii. The sequence continues at coordinate 87,139,873 of NC_133775.1, forward strand.
ATATTCTCCAAAGTGAGCAGTGTAGAGGTACATTTTTAATGTGCACTGAGGGAATTTCTCTGTGTAACTCCCATTGGCAGGAAGCGTCAAGTATTGATGCAAGAGATTAAAAATTAAGACCTTGGGTTTTTTTCACGGATTTATGGCATGAGCTTATGTAGTTCACTTAACCTTTCTGTACTGTAGGTTGCTCACTTGTATTGTAAATATTTCTACTTCATAAAGATGTTTTATGGCACAATCCTCAGACATCTCTTATGCAGGTGCATTAAGGAATAGCAGAAAATACAGGTAGCTTTTCACTCTCACTCCCCTTAGTGTACCTACCCAATTAATAGCAGGAAAAGCTACTGACCTAAATTCTTCTTTGAATGTTGGGCAAAAAGCCTGGCTGATGTGCTCAGCATACTCTGTGGTCACAAGAAAGTTTAGTCAGCTGTGCTAAGGTCATGCCAGAATCCCACATAGACCTAAATACGTACTGCCAGTGCCATTGGCAGCATGTGTAGAGGGGAAGCCCATACTGCTCCTATTTGGAGCAGGAGTAAAAATAGCTACAGAATGCATTTGTCCAGACCTTACTGAAACAACCTGTCTGTGTGGAGTCAGGATTAGAGCTATGAAAATACTGGATTTTTCAGTTCAGTTGCATTTTGAAAATATTGAAATGTTTCAGATATTTTGCAATATTGTTCAGGGTTTTTCTGACCAAAACAAATCAGGAAAATTGGCACAAATTCATTAAATGTTTTGGTATCACCAAATCTGCAGTTTTTGCCAAATAAAGTATTAAATCAAAAAATTTTCCTTAGCTCTAGTATGGAATATTCAGAAACTGCCTGCTCTGTATTAAACCAGTGTTCATACCACTGTTCCCAACATCTTTCATGCTACCAAGATGTGAGTTTTTCCCTGAATATTTGAAGAGTGAATATCTGAGATCTTGAAAGGAGATTGCCAAAACCACAGAGGAAAACATGGTCTCTGCCCTGAGGAAGTCACAGTGAAATGGTTTGCTGATACAAAGGTGGAATGCATTGCATTTACTTTTAAAATGGTACCTTTCTTCTGAAACAAAACCAAAGTTCGGTACAAATTGTATGTATGTGGGTGCAGTGCAGCCATTTCTTCAGGGAAGGTGAGACAGCCAAAAGGACAGCTTATGCACAGAGCACCACAACAGGAGGAAAAGGGAGTATTTTGGTGAAAAACTGCAAGACAAACACCTGTTCTTGAAACATGCTGTACAGTGTTTAGTGGTTATGCAAAACAGAAAGAACCTTGATTATAAAGTTTTTGTTTGTTTTCTGAAAGCCCAAACACAGTAAACTATGTGGGCTTTAGTTTATCTTCTCTGGAAAGATGAAAAGCTGAATTGAATCCCCCAGTTTGAACATGTGATTCCTACTAGCATTCTGAGTATTTGTAGCCTGATATTTAGACAGCTCTATGCTCTGTCTAAGCTGAGGAGTTACCTGCTAATAAGAGCACTGGCAGTAATAATGTATCACAGTTACAATGGATTTTCTCTCATAAAAGGCCTAACATTCATATCAAATGCCTTGTGAACTGGTCATCTCTTTGAGCAATGTAGGTGAGTTATCAGAATGGGATATTGACGTGCTAACAAGTGTCTGAGATGTGTATGGCATTTGATATGAAATGGTTGCTTCGTGACCCTCTACAGAATGTAAATACTTTTTTACTAAAATGTAGAGAAAATCTGGGTTGTAATTCAGATGCTTTAAACCCCTTCCTCAGTCAGTGTGGGATGCAGCCAGCATTTCTGGGATGAGCTAAATTTATCAGCAATGTATTGCTCTTTCATGGTCTCCTATATCAATTTGGGCACAAAAAACAATTGCTGAGTCAATGTAAACAAAAGTCTGCTTACCTACGATTTTCACTTTGTGCCTGGTGCTTCTGAGAATGCCAAAGCTGGTCATTAATAAATGTGAAATCTCAGTTGAGTCCCCACGAATCGCTTCAAGAGGCATAAAAATATATCCAGTGGTGACACATACTATCTTCCCTTCTAGCAATGCAAGACATGTTACATAATACACCATGGTTCATGGTAATAACAAGCCATTGTGTTCAAATGGCAACAACAGTAACTGGGAAAAACAGCTTCCTAATCACTGAATTAAAGCATCAGTGATGTCTTATTTTGCTTTAATGATGCTGTTATATGTCACACTCTGTATAATACAGTATAGATACATAAACATAAAAAGTAATATTGAATTCATTATTTATCTGTATATATCTCTGATATATATAAACACACATGGAGATGTGATAGCCATGTGATCAGTTTCAGATCATGTGTTCAATGAATTTTTCACATGCTTTGGACATCCTTCATGCATCTCTGACCACCTGTCCTACATATTCATCTCCTCTGAGACTTATTCTAACATTCCAAAGCAGCTTTAACCTGCCTAAAAATCATTTCTTTCTCTCCCCCTAGTATGGAATTTCCACTGAAAAATATATCCAACTAAGGCAGAATCATAGTTCAGCCCTGGGCCCATGACTGATTTTGATATACGTTTCACAAGCTTTCGAGTTGGGTACCTTGCAGTACTACAGGGCTATAAACAGGGATCATCTTGTGAAAGTGAGCTTCCAGATTCCATTGAGCCATAGAAGCACTTAGTTCTAATCTTGGAAGGTCTTAAAATAAGAGTTTAAAAGCATGACACATAGGTAATTGTAGAAGTTTGTGTGGCTCCCTTTGAGTTCTTTACCTTGGCTTCATGGTAACTAAGGCATATGACTTTCCAGATAGAGGAATTTTAAAAAATAATATCTTTTTAAACTCTCTAAAACTTTCCTAAGGTAGTTTTTTTCCCCTGTAAAATACAGTAACTCCTCGCTTAACATTGTAGTTATGTTCCTGAAAAATGCGACTTTAAGTGACACTATCTTAAGCAAATCCAATTTCCCCATAAGAATTAATGTAAATGTCGGGGGTTCCAGGGAATTTTTTTTCACCAGACAAAAGACATTATATATCTATATAGACACACACACACAGACACACATGCAGACACACACACACAGAGTATAAGTTTTAAACAAACAATTAAATAACGTACACAGCGATGATGATTGTGAAGCTTGGTTGAGGTGATGAAGTTAGAGGATGGAAGAGGGTGGGATATTTCCCAGGAAATGCAGTACTGCTAAATGATGGACTGGAACAGCTGAGCCTTCAAGGGTTAACCCCTTGTTGTTAATGTAGCCGCACACTCTACAAGGGAGCACAAATGGAAGGAGAGGAGACAGCACGGCAGACAGAGACATGCACCCTGTGTGTGAGAGAGAGAGATGTGCATTTCGCTTTTATGTAGGCTGACCCCACTCTAAGTACACTGCCTTTTTAAGTAGATCAGCAAGCTCCCTCCGTCCTGAGTCCTGTCTTGTCCCCCCTTGCTCTATGGAGATGGGATAAGCGGGGGCGGGGAGCAGGAACAAGGGGGAGGGCGACGTCCTGACATTAGCTCCTCTCTTCTCCCCCCCCCACCCTGCACAGCAAGCAGGAGGCTCCTGGGAGCAGCTCCAAGGCAGAGGGCAGGAACAGCACAGGGCAGTGTGGGGAGGGACAGCTGAACTGCTGGCAACTGATAGCCTGCTGGGTGGCTGCCCCACAGGGAACCTAGGGGAGCAGAGAGCTGATAGAGGGAGGGGGCTGCCGGTCCACCCTGGTTCCAAATCCCCACCAGCTATCTGCAACAGGCTGCTCTTCCTGCAAGCAGTGGAAAAAGCAGGCAGCTGCCAAACAACGTTATATGGGAGCACTGTGCAACTTTAAATGAGTATGTTCTCTAATTGATCAGCAACGTAACAACAAAACAATGTTAACTGGGACAACTTTATGTGAGGAGTTATTGTATGTGGCATATGCAGGATACATACTAGTATGGTATTGTGTGCAGGTTTTAGCAACACTTGTTAGGATGACCTGAAAAACTCACTTGTGCCATTTGTGATTAATGCAGTTGTCCCAGATTCCATGAAGAAACTTTTTATGCCACTCCAGACCAACGTGTAACATCCATCATGCACATCTGCACTCACACGTGTGCGCATGCACACACACACATCTAACTGCTACAACATTTTTTTTTGTGGTAGAATGAATTGGTCTCCTAGTCAGTGGGTTTAGGTGCACAGTTCACTCAAAGCTTTCAGGCTTCCTGCCTTAAGCTCAGTAGATGTCTTTGTTTCATGCTGAGCTGAGTAATCCATTAGGCACATCATGAGGAACAAATTTGAATGATGCATTAAAATCTGTGCGTCAGAGGTAAGTGAGAAATTTAGTTATTTTGTTGGGAGCATGATTCATCTGAAACAACGCATCCTATTCAGAGCTAGGACACTGTTTAATAAATTCAGTCTGGTTGTGTTTTATTTATTTTCCTATTGATGGAGGAATGATATGGGTAGAGTTAAACCCGAGGCTGTAATTTCATCAGAGTGAAAAAGGGGGTATAAAAGAAAGAGAGGCTACTGCTGTTCTGTACTGCTCAGAGGAGAAACGGGAGACAGAATAGTCCATCCTCCTTTCATGGTTGACCAGTATGTCCATGATCATGGCCCAGTGTAGATCTCTCTCTCTCACACACACACACACTCTTCCATACATTTTGTTGTTATAAAACTCCCTATGTGTAACAGGGTACACTCACGGCTGTGATGTATTCTCGTGGCTCAGTTTGGGGATCATTTCTCGTCCAGTCTGATGTCCCCCTTCCTTAGTTGCCCTAGATTCTATAAATCTGAGGAGGGTTTGCAAGCAATGTCCCTAGGGCCTGTCTGGGGACCCAGGTGGGCAGCCAGAGTCCTAGTCCCATCATCCATTATAGAGGTAGGAGAGTTAAGGGGACCTGCATGCTGTGCAAGACATGGTGGCATACCCCTCATCATGCTCAAGGCCCATGTCCATGTAGTCCATTGGGTTACAGCGACCTCACACTGGACCTTTTTTTAACCCACCAACTCCAATGGAACCAGACCTCTAGGATGCTGGATGGAAGGTGAAAAACCCTGCACAAGATTTGCCAATTTTGCCATATGGGAAAATTTACCTTTTAGACCTCAAATAAAATTTGGTGATAAGCATAAACTGTGGCACCCTAAGAAAAAAAGCAAAAATGATTACACGGAGGAAAAAACCCTTCCTTCCTCCCCCTACCTGTCCTTCGAGGAGCGCATTAGTCTCCTTAGATTCCAGTCTTCCTGTGGAAGCAGAAGCAGGTGGGACAAGCTCAGAGCACAGACCGTTAGAGGCCAGGGAAGGGAGACCAGTGGGAGCCCAAGTTACTCTGTCCCCTCTTCTCCCATGCAAGCAGGGAGGCGGTGAGTGGCGTCCATGTGCCCATCGATCCCATGCCCACCTATTACGTACCATGGGTTAACAGAGAAGCATTTTAGTTTAATATAGTGAAGTGTTCATATCTGGGGATATAGTGTTTTTTAAATGTCTGAGTATGGTCACAGAGAAGGAGAAAAAGATTAGGGAAACTGAGAACTGCAGATGATCATGTACATGCTTTCTGATGGGTGTTCTCATGGAATATACCCCTTCTTTAACTGAGTGGAAGAAATTTTGTATCAAAACCTGAGGGTAGTTTTGTTTCTTCAGGAGTTTGTTTCTTTCCATACCCACAAGATTACATGCAGTCACATCTCATTCAAAGGTTTAGTGCAACATTTCTTCTCTTTATAACTTCTTCAGACTCTAGAATCTAAAGGGAAAAGTTTGTTTCTGTAAAGTTACTAAATGATCTTTTGAAGGTAAGTCAGAAAGAGTGAGAGCAGAAGAAACAGGGGAGAGACTTTTAAAGATTCTTCTGGACAGTGGAATATCCCAAGATCAGACCCTTTTTGTTTGTCCTTTTCTTGATTGGCAATAAAATGGGTTTAGTAAGCTAATAATAATAAAATGTTAGAAATGTAGGGCTGGATGGGTCTTCAAGAAGTTATCAAGTCAAGGCCTCTGTGCTGAGGCAGGACCAAGTAAGCCTAGAACATCTCTGACCTCTTTTTAAAAATTCCCAACAATGGGGTTTCCACAGAGCAGGGCTTTAGCTTCCTCAGCCATGAGATGCTGTTCCAGGAAGAAGGTCTGTTGGGAAGAGATGGGGTTCACCTGACCAAGCAGGGAGACAGTATCTCATGGTCAAAGAAGCGGAAGCCCTCACATCAACGCCATCTGCACAATCATGGATTCATCTCCAGGATGTGCGTGCCTCTTCAGGCCCTTACCTTCAACTGGGAAGATGGATGAGAACACCACCTGCACCCCATACTCCTTCACCCTCACTTCCAGAGCCCTGAAGTCACCTCTGATCTGCTCAGGGACATACCTGGAAGTGTCGTTAGTGCCCACATGGATGAGCATCATGCGGTAGTGGTCAGAAAGTGAATGAGCCTCAGCCTCTTTCCATAACATCTTGAATGTGGGCTCCAGACAGGCAGCACACCTCCCAGGTCGTCATGCCAGGTCGTCAGATGAAGGCTTCTGTCTCTCTCAGGTGGGAGGCCCTAACCACCAGCACCCTATACCTTCTTTTGGGAGCAGTGGCCATGAGCTTCCTAGCTTTGGGGGCAGGTGGCTGCTCCTCCACAGCCATTGTTCTCACTTCCTGTTGCCAATACATACTGGTTCTTCACCTCAATGAATGGAGAACCTGGGTGAGGGGTGGAGTACTGTCCACTGCCTGAAGTGGACAGTGGTCAGTCTCCACCCTATAGAGCAGCTGGTTCTCCTCCCTCCTGTTGTGCTGCTGTAGTTATCTGTGGTGGGTTAGCATCCTTTGTCCCCAATGTTTCCACATGCATCCTGTCGATTAATTCCTCTCCTTTAATATCTGTCTTATTTGAGAGGTCAGTTATACCTTTTACTAAGTGGAATAACATACTCAAGGGAGTATGGTTGTTATGAAATAGTTACACTTCTCAGATAATGAAGGTAGGTACTTGACCTCCAGTGTCATGCTTGACAGTGCATATGTGACACTGAGACATGTTTCATCTCATGAAAAACACATAGCCATGACTTACCCTTACTTAGGATATCTCTCATACACCGTGCTAAATAATTGAAATACAATGTTTCAGATGTTTTCCTTGGTATTTTCCTTACTTGTCAGATGTTTTCCTTGCTTGTCATTTTATTGTCATAAACTACTCTGCAAAAATAAGCATACCTCTACATTTTAGAAAAAATAAATACGTTGCATTAATTTATCTATGTTGTGTGAAACATAGGACAGGCTCAGGCTTTGGTTACCCCTCCTGGGGTTGTGAACTAATTTTTATTGTCAGAAGGGGGTCATGGTGCAAGGAAGTTTGAGAACCGCTCTCCACAGATGTTTATTCTCTGTTCTGAAAATAGTGTGTGTGAACAGTCTACATCATTAAGAAAAATAGAAAAGCATTTTGACATATGCCATTGCTTTACTACAGACTTCTTAGAGAGTTAGTACTGAACATTCATTAAAAAAATGGCAGAAAATAGTTTTAATATTTTCATAATATTTCATAGAAACTGTATCGACTCCCTAACCCACTGAGAGGTTGTTTCCAGAAAAGGAAGAAATCTTCTGGAATGTGATTTCCTAGCCTCTTTTATGTTTGATCCCTCTAATTGTTCTTACAATTACCAGGAGCTTGTATATATCATTAAAACAGTTGAACAACATATCTGAGCTCAAACAAACTACTTCCTGGATAATCTGGCTTCATACAAAAGATAGCCTGCGGCTCGGGGAGGAAAGTAGCAAGCTTTGTAAAGTGGTGTTGCAGTTGCACTGCAAGTCATCAGCATAGTCCAGCTGTGTTGTGTGTGTCAGATGAAACTCAGGGATCACTGTTAGTAGTCCAGTGTGTGATATTTCTGTAGGTCAGTGTTTCCCAAACTTGGGACGCCACTTGTGTAGGGAAAGCCCTTCGTGGGCCGGGCCAGTTTGTTTACCTGCCCCGTCTGCAGGTTCGGCCGATTGCGGCTCCCAGTGGCTGCAGTTCGCTGCTCCAGGCCAATGGGAGCTACTGGAAGCGGCACGGGCCAAAGGACATACTGGCGGCTGCTTCCAGCACCTCCCATTGTTCTGGAGCGGCAAACCACGGCCACTGGGAGCCGTGATCGGCCGAACCTGCAGACGGGGCAGGTAAACAAACTGGCCCAGCCTGCAAGGGGCTTTTCCTACAAAAGCGGCGTCCCAAGTTTGGGAAACACTGTTGTAGGTATTTTACTTTTTATATAGAAAGTTACTTGGTCATTTTGAGCTTATGAATATGTCTTGTTTCCTAAATTTTGCTAATTATCGATACACATTTGAATTCAGCTTTCAGGAAGCACAAGGTGTTATTTGCATTGCCAACCTCGCATAAGGGTTCTGTTAGAGAAAATCAGCTAATGTAGCCCTTTAGCTTAATAATGTTTCTGCATGTAGACTATACATTAAAAGTACAATTGCAACTGTTTTGCCTACTGTAACCCCAAATTTTATTAAACTGCCTGGAAATGCGTGATACAAATAACCTATCATCTTTCTTTGGAAAAGCACATAAATTATGATAGTTTTGTTTAACTTTCAAGTATCAGAGGGGTAGCCATGTTAGTCTAGATCTGTAAAAGCAGCAAAGAGTCCTGTAGCACGTTATAGACTAACAAACGTATTGGAGCATGAGCTACCCACGAAAGCTCATGCTCCAATATGTCTGTTAGTCTATAAGGTGCAACAGGACTCTTTACTTGTTTAACTTTGAAATTTATAGTATATGGAGAAGGAAAACTATACAAAATAGTAAATTAAATGATAGTAAAAATATACATCTTTGCATGAATGAAGGGTCAATTTAAAATATGTAATAGTTCTCTAGCTTGGATAAAACAGTATATTTTGAATATTCTTGGACTGTGATTTTTTTTTTGTTAGTGTTTAGAATGGAATTTTCGATAATATGTAAGATGTTCTGAAATACACTCAGACCCTTAGAAACAAGTCATTTAAATGGTCATGAAGACCATGCTATCATCTTGCTCCTTCAGGCTATTTCCTCTCTACCCTATCCCACCCCCAAGAGAGGGTGGCGAAGACATATTGATGGACTAACCCTTAAATTGCCATTGTCAGTTATGTATCTTTGCTGTGGATATGCAGGGGACTTTATTGTCTGAGGCTGATCAATCTTTCAGAAGTACTAGAAAAAAAGTGTTGGTATTTTCCCCCCAAGTTATAATGTTAGAAATGTAAAGAAACACAGAGCTCAGGATTTGTAGTGAGGACTGTAAGAGTTTAAATGAATCTCTGGCTCTGCCAATGGTTGGGAATAGCCTGGATTCAGCAATTAATGATGGATAGCTGTTGATGTAGCTACGGCAGTCCTGACCATTAAGTGTAGACAATGACAAGCCAAGGTAAACCTCGATTAGCTCAATCATTGTAATCAGTGTGAAGATTTTGAATAGCAAAGCAAGTATAAAATCAACCATTCTGATATTTTAGCGTCCCTTTGAGATCAAGTCACTGAATGGCAGCTTTCTGATGAAGAGCACACTGTGAACTGAAATTATTTTTATTCATTTTGGTCATGTTGTTTTGTACTGCTTCGTACTGGTAATTCAGCCTGTTCAAAGTCCGTCTGTATCAGAAAATATAGATACTTTCTGTTGTTGGAAGTAGTCCTGTTTTCCTGTGCCTTACATCTATAGAATATAGAGTTGAAAGTTAGCATTGCCTTCTGATAGCAGTAGTTCATTTAAAGAAAGTTCAGTTATGCCTTTATCTAACTTTTAGCAATGCTAGGGGATGCAGTTGTCGTCTCCTGTCAATCCAAAGCTACTGTAATTGACGTGTAAAAATGCCATTGCAAGTTTGCTAGAGCATATTGGTATGAAAATTGAAATGTAAATGCTTTAGATGGCCTCTGCTTTAGATGGCCCGGTGGCCTTATGGATAAGGCATTGGTTTCCTAAACCAGAGAGTGTGGGTTCATGTCCTAGCTGGGCTGAAAAACTACTTTCTCTGTGGGGAGGGCTAGCTCAGTGGTTTGAGCACTGGCCTGCTAAACTCAGGGCTGTGAGTTCAATCCCTGAAGGGGACATTTAAGGATCTGGGGCAAAAATCTGTCTGGAGATGGGTCCTGCTTTGAGCAGTGGGTTGGATTAAATGACCTACTAGCTTTAGGAAAATTTAAAGCACATATGGTAGTCCATCAAGCATATGTAAATTTGACATGGGGAAAGCATTGATTGTAATTTGAAATGTTGATATTTGTTTATATATCAAAAGTTCATTCTTTTAGTCCTAGCAAAGCCTTGGATTATAAAATGTTGAACTGTCTCATAATTCATATTCATGTCTCATATTCAGCTTGTATCATAACAAGACTAAATGCAAAGACTGATGCTTCCGTAACTATACACAACACAAGTAAAAATGCCAGATTCCAAGTTAATCTTTATAAAGAGAAGGATGTGTAATTAGCTGGGAGAAATATTACATAGATTATATTTTCAAGCATGCTTTTTTGGCTTTTTAAGTGCCTTTATTCACTAGTAGTGAATGCAGTCCAAAAATTGAGAATCTCTATTTGCCATGAATTCCTTGTGTTGGTGAAAACACAAAGAGCCTGATTCTCATTTATGCTAAGGCTGCTTGTTACCACTCTGGCAGTATACAGTGGCCTTAAAGTATATTTCCATATTCACTGCACCTTTCCAGTGTATCTTAGTCTGATCTGGAAGAACCTCCTTGAAACAACCAATGAGGTTGTCATTTTTGGTGACAATTTTTAGTAATACGAATTTTTTTTAATGTTGCCTTTTACTTGGGGTAAGAGAAGAGAAAGCAATGAAATAGATTAATAATGTCTATACATTTCACAATGCATGTTTCATTCTAACTGTGAAAAGGGATGGCCTTATTGGTTTATACGTCTCCAACACACTCCATCTGCCTCTTAAGTAATTATTTACCACTATAAGACTGGAAATGATGTTTTCACAATTCTTGTTACATTACATGCAGTACAGACTGTTCAGAAGAACTATGAAGAGTTATAAGCAATGTTTGTAAATGGCATTACCATGAGAATGTTCTGAATGCGGCATGATTGAGATAAATGTGTAACAAGAGTTACTCTCTCATATGTTTGATTTTAGTCTTATGTCAGAATTTTATACTGTATTACAAAGTAATGGTAAAGTAGGTGGCTGTTAGACATCTGATTGGTTCCCAAGTGGGACATAATCAAGTGAAATCTCTTGCACACAGACCAAGAAGCTACCACACACTTTTTGAACTGTGTTGGAAAAAATGTGAAATTACTTCTCCTGACATTTACCTTGGGGCTAGATTCTGCATATACACCAGTGTCCCCAGTTTATTTTTAAAGGTAAACTCCCCCAAAAATAAGGAGTTGCCTTTACCTGAAAATGTGCCCACAGGAACAATTGCCTGAAAACTTTTGTGACACCATCACTGGCCAAATAGAAAGCCACTCACTCCCCCCAGTAAAAATCCATTCTCTCAGATACTGCACATCTGCCCAACATGGTGTTTGCCTTTACTGTGTATGGAGTCATGAAACCGGACAGTTCCATTGGAACATGCTGGAAAGGCACTGCCTCAGATTACAACTTTGGAATTTCAGTATAGTATATTATTATTATTTATTGTCCAATATCAGCAATAAAGATGCTCCAGTGGGTAATGACTCTGTGTTGTGGTTCCTTGTCAGTTCTGGTGTTTACGATTGATGACATTGTTTTGCAATACCTGTGGTCCAGAATGTAACAGATCCCACTTCACTCCAGTGTGATTACCATTTATAACATTTAGAAGGTAAGACAATGGAAGAACAAGGACCCAGTGATGGAAATCGCTGTTCAGCCATGTACACGAAGGATATCCCTTTCTGCTCTATTGACATCGCTCCTCTCAAGTACAGCACCCTGAGGAGAAGGAGAGAACTAATGATGGCTGGAGTACCACAGCAGGAGAAGTTAAGAACATCCCAGTCATGAAGAGTGTTTGGTATCATGGCAAATACAGGTATCTAAATCTGTACTAGGAGGCTGCTATTCCCTCAGCCACTGCAATCCCCAACAAGTGTTTGAGGGCTACTCTGCATATCCTAATACAGCATCCTCCCTCTAAGGTCACTACAGGTCTCCCTGTTCATGGTCCTATTTGATGAAGCATTTTGCACTTGACAGAGCTAACAGGTGACTTTGGTAGCAGGCACAGCCCATGCTGAAGGCTGATACTTATGGTGTTTTGGTACAGGAAATTCTTGTATCTAAGTTTAGCAGGCACGTCTGTCCTGTGAGAGTTCGTCTTTGCAGTTCTGGTGCTCGACAAGAGCAGAAATAGACATACCTCAGCCATACAAGGCCGTCTCAGCAGCTCACTCTCTGAAACCTGGCTTGTACCAAGACTTTGCCAAGACTTCCTGAGTGATATAAAAAAGAATGGTAAGTCACTTATTTGTAAATATGGTTTGGGTTGTTAATTTGTTTCTTTTTGACCGGAGTGCAGGCTACAAACCCAGTGATCAAAGTCCCATTGCCTTCACTGGGAGATACGTGGGTTTGGCTGCAGTCCTGGGCCCTATTCCTCTCTTTGACTAGCACACTCTCTCTTTCTTTTGTTTACTTTCAGGGACCAAGTGAACCATACCAATTAATCATATAAACAGTAACAACAACGGGTCCAGTTTCTGTCAGCATTTGGTTGGGGATAGATTCCTGGCTAAACAGCCTTGCACCCCTCTCACACACCACTAAGCCAGTGGTACTATGAGGCCATGGGTACTGGGGGTTGGCTGCTCTCTGAGTCTGAGTAAGTTCCTTTACATTTCTATGAGACATCTGACTTGAATATTGTGTACATATTATATTAACTAGGGCACTCTTTTCCTTTCAGGATTCAAGAACAGCATTCTTGAACCTGAGGCGGCAGCTCCCTAAGCACAGTAAGTAAATGTGTTACATTTCTGTCCCTCCCCCAGTCTAGCGAGGTTCTTATCACTATGGTATCTGAGTGCCAGCGTGTTCTAGCAAAGAAAGAAGTACCTGTCTCTGATCAACTTTGTGCACTTGTATTTATTTTTGCTGTTATTGTGGGCAAGCTTGGTAGAAGAAGTGGGTTTTGCATTTTGCTTTGAGAGTAAAAGGTTCAGTGGTGATTCTCTGTCTGAGATTTATATTGTACAATGTGACATATGCTGTTTACAGTGTAATCTGATATATTTTTTCTGGACCCTGTTATGACATCTCATGTGCTGCAATATTTTTTGTTGTTTGTTTGTTTGTTCATATGGCTTATTTTTATTATAACAAACGTAGGTTTTATTAACTAAATATTTTATATTGTTTTAAAAATAAAAACATAATTTGATTGCTGTATATATGTGTTTAATTAAAATTGCTTTTCATTTGTAAACCCACATTAGCAGCCCACTGAATATGGGAGTAAGAGGTCGAGGTCTATGGCAGTTACCAGTTTATTCTCTACCTGCCTGGATATCTGTGTATGTCAGGCAGTGTAAAGGGTGTTTTGTTTTAGGAACCAGTAAATGATACAGATATAAGTCCTTGAGCACAATTCATGACAATCTGTTACTGGTGCTGCTGGGTGTCGTGTGTGCAAGCTCTTAGCTATCTTCCTTGTGCTCCAATAGGTGCTTCTAATTTCACACATTTGCTTATATATTCATTCTTCTTTGGATTTGTAGGTCCATGGAGGGCAACGTTGTGCCCCCCTTTTCACCAGCCACACCCAAACTCGACAGGGTTTGTGGCTGCCAGTGGTCTTTTTTTCTTGAGTGAGGAACATCTTTTATTCTGGAGTTAACCACAGACTGGAACCATATAGTCAAAAGAGCGTTGACATTCCTCAGAATTTTCTTTCTTCACCCAGTGTAGAGCATTCATATTTTTACATGAGAGAACTGGTTGAACATGGTTACAAAAATGGTATTAGGTCTTGCCAACATAGAATCTAATCCTGAACTCTTTATTAAAGTATACCTCAGCATTTAAGACTACTGTGAGTGAGAAGTTGAGAAGTGAGCACATAGTCAGTATAATACCCCAAATGTGTGCCTTAGGCCAGTATAATGACCACATGTGCCATCTGTTAATGAGATTAGACATCAGTTTGCCTTTCACAACAAGGAAAACCAAAACTGCTGTTCAGAAGCTTTGGCTTGTTATCTCACTTATGAAAACTATGGCCCTCATTTTCAACAACAATATAAAATAAATTGCTAGAATTGTGCTTGCTTGGCATGTGAACATTGGCATTCTTATTTAATTTCCAGATTCATTATATTTACTCTTACAAATATTTTAACTGCAATTGCTCGTTAGTCTGTCTCACGATATTATGATCTAATATATAAGAAAACAAAGTCTACTCCTGTATGCCAAAGAATCAGGTCAATATCTCTTCCATCATTTGAGGATTTTTTAATACACATGTTTCTAATTAAGTAAAACTTTTTTTTTGTACATAACTGTTAAATTAAAACAGGACAATATTTCCTGAAACATGATAGATGTGCTGCAATCCATGAGAAAATCCAGCCAACAAATGGGAGTGGAGGGAAGACTTTTCTGAGTAGAATTTTCAAAAGTACTCAAAGTTGGCCTCACCCTACACCCAATTAAATTAATGGTAAAACTCCCATTGATTTCACTGGAAGCAGAGATAGACCAACACAGAGTGCTTTTAAAAAGCCCTCCCAAGGTTATTCCCCTAAGCATTTCTAAAAGCACACAAATGGGAGGTTGTCCTAGTTCAACATAAGCTCTGTGATACATTAATTGCATAATGACTTAAAGTGAAATTAAGATTTTAGCTTTTGCAAAACAACATCTGAGTGGCTTAACTTACTCATTAAACTATGTGTGCAATTAAACACCTGTGTGTGGCTATAGGAAAAATCCTTGATGATATTATTTTATTAAACTAACCCTGTCATGTGATACAACCACTTGTTAATATTAGTACATTCGATTATATGATTGATCTAGGTAGGTACAAATATGTAACACTCCCTGTTTTACACAAATGCATTATATATTTCTATATATACAACAATTTCTATGGCATTATTTTTTAGGGAAAAAAATGAGTTAATACCAACGTAAGTTAAAGCACTGAAACCTGTTATATGTTTATGAAAACAAACTTTTGGTCTGGTAGCCACTATTTCTCATTTTTTTCCTGATGTAAAAGTGGGATGATAATACTTCAAATGATCATTCGACAGCTTAATTAAATTTTCTTTCTGAGGTACTCTGATGCAAGTACTTATTTTTATTAGAACCTGTCTAATTGATCTGAAATATCCATCTGGCGTGTCATATAAATGATGAAGAGTTGTCCAGGT
Source organism: Chelonoidis abingdonii (assembly GCF_003597395.2). Lineage (NCBI taxonomy): Eukaryota > Metazoa > Chordata > Testudines > Testudinidae > Chelonoidis > Chelonoidis abingdonii. Next base: position 87,155,290 of record NC_133775.1, read on the forward strand.
CCAAAGCAGTCCAGGACCAGATTTTATTAGTTCACCTTGATTAATTCATAATTTTCAAATTGTCTGATAATGAGCGGTTTTAATGACAGGGTCATAGGAAGTCGAAGAACAAAATTGGATGACATGGTTGAAGGGATTGGGGATTGTTTGGAGAGGTTTTTGCTTTTTCACTTATCTGAGTTTGATTGGATTGTGAGGAAGAGGTGACAATCAGTTAGGAAGTCAGTCTTGCACTCTGCTCTACACAACCCTACCTGGGACTCAGCAGCAGTAACTGCACTGCTTGGATAACTGGCAGTTGGTGGTTACGAGATTGAAACGCAGGTTTATACTGGAGATGCAGAAGTCTGGAAGGAAAATTATTTTTGGAATCTCTGGTTCTCTGGTTTCTATGGTTTGAGCTTTGTGGAGTCTAGGCAGGGCATGCATCAGACATACAGCTTTGATTAGACAATTTAACACCATTGGTTTAATCTTTGGAGCAGAGATATCAGCAGTAAGGATCTCAGTATTAATTCATACTGTTTAATGCAAGCTGTAGCTCATAAAGATGTTTCTACCCATGGTTCAGTCTTCAAAGAGGCCCTGACCTGGTAGGTATAACCAAACGTGCCCAGTGTTAAATCATCTCTTTTCTGGCAGCTGCAACCCATAGAGGCTTAGGCAGGTACTGTGTCTGTGTTACTTGCAGCTGCCTTTAGCATCAGAAGGTTTTTTTTTTTTTAAATTAGGTATTTTGTTTGAATGTACTCACCTGGTTTGAGAGTTTGAAGATGAATATTACATGTGATTAGTAGAGTTCAGGTCACTGCAGAACTCCATGAGATCTGGTCGTGATTTTGACCTCTACAGCACTGAGGTAGCCTTATTTTCTTATGTGACTCTGATGTCCTTGTGAACAATGTTTCATCAGAATTAACCTGTGATCTCAGAGCAGCCAGGGCCTATCCCTATTGATCTTTGGTTCTCTGCATTCTGTTTAAACATAATCTGGATCGTATATTTGGCCAAGAAGGGGGCAAGGTGTTTACTCCCCTTATTCCCTAATCCCCGACACGTACGGAGGTCTCAGACCTGTCCTAGACCTACGAGGATTGAACCAGTTTATGATAAGGTTGAAGTTCCGCATGGTATCCCTGGGAACCATTATCCTGTCCTTGGATCCTGGAGACTGGTATGCCGCCCTCGATATGAAAAACGCGTACTTTCACATTGCCATCTTCCCTCCGCACAGGAGATACCTCCGCTTTCTAGCCAACCATCGGTACTGCCAGTTACGGTCCTGCTGTTTGGCCTTTCTACAGCCCCACAGGCGTTAACCAAGTGGGTGGCCATAGTCGCCACCCACCTCCGCCGACGTCGGATATGCGTTTTCCGTATCTGGATGATTGGCTTACCTGAGGAGACTCCAAGACACAAGTCACTCAGCGTGTAGGCGTCGTCAAGGACCTATTCACATGTCTAGGCCTGATGATCACTATGGAAACATCGACTCTGGTTCCCACGCAGAGGTTATACTTCCTAGGGGCTATCCTGGACTCCGAGCTAGCCGGATCCTGCTTACCACAGCCACGGTTTCAGGCGATGGCACCGATCATCTGAGGTCTGCAAACTTCCCCAACGACCTCGGCTCGCACTTGTCTCGGTCTCCTGGGTCCCATGGCTGCCTGCTAGTTTGTAACCAAACACGCTAAGCTCTGCCTCTGTCCTCTCCAAGTTTGACTCAAATTGGCATACCGCCCAGACAGGGGCCCAATGGTCACGATAGTCACCATTCCCTCGAGCACCCTAAGCTCCCTAGAATGGTGGCTAACTCCCTCCCTGGTGTGGGCAGGGATGCCGCTCCATCCGCCCCAGCCCTGACTGTCCCTGACGATGGACACGTCATCTCTCGGCTCAGGTGGTCACCTCAGTAACCTTCAAGCTTACGGCCTTTGGTCTTCTCAGGAGCTGGCGTTCCACATCAATGTCCAAAAATGAGAGCAGTCGCCTGGTGTGCAAGGGGTTCCCGCAGCTAGCTGCGAGGCCGTCCGGCTCAGTGTTTACAGCCAACACAACGGCCATGTGCTACATGAACAACCTGGAGGGGCCTGGTCCTCCTCCTTTTGTTAGAAGGCCATCCATCTCTGGCACTTTGCATAGCCCACCTATAAATCTGGAGCATCTTATCCTCCCAGGCGTTAGTAACGCCTTGGCGTTCGACTCAGCAGGTCTTTCCTGTCTCATGACTGGTCGCCTCCCTGATGTGATAGCATTCTGTTGGCCAGAAGTGGGGATTTTTCCCCACATAATGGACCTGTTTCGCTTACCGCCGCGAGAACAGGATGTCCGAGGTTCTGCTTCTGCAAGGTCCTCCTCCCCGGGACGGTCTAGGATGCTGGTCCTCAGCCGTGGAAGGGCCAGAAACCTTTACCCTTCCCATCGCTCCCGGCTTCATGGATTCCTGCTCAACTCGCAGGGCAGGGCGCGCATTATCATCGATTCACTTCCAGCGGTGGTCGCAGGTAGCTTGTAACTATGTGCTCGCTGTCAATAGCCAACCAATACCGCCAATCACCCAGACCTCATACTCAGGACACGGCAGACTTCGCCACCCGGACCTGCAAGTCTCTTCACCTCACGATGTGGCTGCTGCATGACTTCGGGGTAGCAGGAAGCCTTCCACCTGGGTCACCGTATCTGGCCAGGGTGGAAGTGTTTCTCCTACAGGTGCGAAACGCTTATCTTACTCCTGCTGAGGTCTCGATCCCCTCTAATTTTGACTACCTCTGGCCTAAACAAAGAGGCCTAGTGTGTCACACTGAGGGTACACTTGGCAGCCATCTCTAACCTTCCATCCAGGCTAAGGTGGGTCATTCTGTCTTCTACACTCTATGGTTTCGTAGTTCCCAAGGGCTTGAAGCGCTTACACCTTTGGTACGCCGCCAGCCCCAACCTGGACCTCAACCTGGTTTTAACGAGACTTAGTCTCTCATTCGAGCGTTAGCTAGCCCTGCTCGCTGCCTATACAATGCTGTACACCTTTCCTCCGTAAGCCATTACATCAGCCAGAACGAGTCTCCGAGCGTCAGGGGCTCTTACGGTGGTTCCGCATACAACTATGTTCCCAAAGACAAGGTGGCATTACGACCACCCCGCTTTTCCTCCCTAAGGTGGTTTCAGCCTTTCATGTTAACCACACTCCACGCGGATGAGGACAACAATTGCACTCCTGACGTCTGTACAGCGTGCGCATTTATGTTGAGTGGACAAAACGCATTTCGTAACACGCCCCAACCTCGGTGGCAGTAGCAACCGAAAAGGAAAAGGCCTACCCTGTTCCCTCTCAGAAGGATCTCATCTGGTGTTTGACGTGCACCCGCACTTGTTATGATTTGGTCACATTCCCAAGCCACATCAACCATGCATTCTACCAGGGCTCAGGCTTCATCTGCCACCTTCCTGGCTCGTGTACTCATCCAGGAAATCTGTCGTGCAGCTACCTGGTCCTCAGTCCGCACCTTCGTGTCACGTTACGCATTGATACAACAATCCAGACATGACACGGCATTTGGCTCAGCAGTTCTACATTCTGCGACATCTCACTTTGACCCCACCGCCTAAGTAGGGCTTGGGAGTCACCTAACTGGAATGGATATGAGCAAGCACTCGAAGAAGAAAAGACGGTTACTCACCTTTGTAACTGTTCTTCGAGATGTGTTGCTCATATCCATTCCACACCGGGCCTCCTTCCCCTCTGTCAGAGTAGCTGGCAAGAAGGAACTGAAGGGCAGCTGGGTTGGCAGGAGTAGATATCCGGCGCCATAGCGGTGCCACTCCAGGGGGTGCCCAGCCAACCCACCGAGTGTTGCTAGGGTAAAAATCTTCCGACGAACGTGCACGCGGCGCGCGCACACCTATCTGGAATGGATATGAGCAACACATCTTGAAGAACAACAGTTACAAAGGTGAGTAACCATCTTTTCTCTTCCGCCACTGCATTTGTGAAGTCTCACCCATTCGAATAAATCTGCATGTTAGTCATCTTGTCTTCTCTGCTTGTAAGCAGTCAGATATATTTTACCAGTTGTGAGGAGTTTTCTATTGTGGTGACTAAACATTATTTTGGAGGGACAAATGTATTATCTTTTCTGATTGATCTTAGACCAGTATCACACACTTAATTTAACTGCTGTGACTGTTTCAATAAGTTCGTTAACTTTGAGACTGCAAAAACACCATCCTAGAGAAACTATATGATACAAAAACAGCCATTTCAAGTCTATACAGCAAGCAAAATGAATTGTTATTAGTCATTGCTAGTGGGAAAATATAGTATCCTTTGAAATACCAGTTGAATGTCAGGATGTTTCTTTTGGTCAAGGAGCCATCAAGCACCATAATTTCAGCTGAGTGCTCTGATAGGGTTTTCTCCAGAGCCTGTCAATTCTTAGCCTTTATTGACTGGAGAAGCCACTGCTTAACAGTATGAGATACTTCCATCTCTCAAGAGCTAAATGCATATTATGCCTTTTCTCTCTCTAAGGGCAGAAACCTAAATCCACAATGTTACTTTGGTCTTCATCATGGCAGAGCAAATCACCATCACTAGACCTACAAGGCCAGGCTGGATTACTGTAATTTTGAAATATTCCTTTTTGGGTTAAAAAAAACACTTCTGTGCAGTCACATGATAAATTGGTGAATAGTTTTGCATGATATATTTCTTATAGCTCTGGCCTACAAAGCTATTCACCTAGGCCCTAATTTGTGTCCATGCAAATACTTTAAATGTAGAGTGATGCTGAAATATATGTTTATAGTTTGAGTTGAGAATTCCCCTTCAGCAGTGGGTCCTTGGACCACCTGTGATCAGCAAGCTACTTGCAGGTCATGTACAGATCACTGGCTGGTCACCTGATGCTGGCTGTCCTTGATTCTAGCTGTATGGGATAGCTCAGATGGGAGGGCGAGAGGAAATTAAAAGCAAATGTAGACAGTGAGATTCACTTTTTTTTTTCCAAAGCAGACAACCCTCTTAATGCCCAAAAGATAGCAACAAAACAAAACTACAAATCTATCAATACTTTTGTATTACATTTCCATTTAGGGAATTGTTGTAGCTTCTACAGGGTTGTTTTGTGATCTTAGATGGGAGAGAAGGTAGTCCACAAGGTAAACTCTGTAAGAACCTCCCATCTAGAAAGATAAATTCATGCTCTGTCACTTCCATGGTCTGTCACACAGCAGAAATAAATGCCTTTGACTGCAATACCTAGCAGTGAGCATCTGTTGTTCTTTCTCTTGCCTCTTCTGTTGGATCTACCCCAAAAAAATGTTAAAATAGGCTGTTCAGATATATTTTTTTAATACAAAGTGTGAGATACTTCCTATGGGTGATCTACACAGTTCCTCTTGATACGCATGAAAGGTCCAAAATGTAATATGTTGAGTTTATTGGTATCCAACTGAGCAATGGTACAGTATGCATAGGAAATGTGCTTTTGATATTTACAATTGCCATGATGTGTTGTGCTGTGAAGCAACTAATCTTGTACATTTCTCTGTGGTCCATCTATGAAGAATAAATAGTTGTTTTGAAGATTGTGCCTTCTTGACGTAGATATTTTTATGCTTCCAAAACAGCAGTTGAAAAGAGAGGAATGCTAGTGTGCTGAGTTCTGAGCTAGAGAACTGATATTTGATATTTAGCTGATATATGGAGCCATGAACTGGCTTCATTACTTTTGAATGCTGGCTGTATTTCTTTTCCTGGTTTACTGTGGGAAAGGAAATAAAACTATATAAATGGATACGATATCACTTCATTGTGCTATTGAGAAAAATGTAGACGTGATGAAAGGATGTTCTGCTTCACCTGGAATTTCCACCAGTGCCTAGCCCTTTTGTTGCTGTCCTCTGTGGTATTTCTATTTGTCAATATTTCTGGCCTTGAGGTGCCAAGAACAAAATTCTGGGTGCTGTTACGGGACCAATAACCTCTCTTGTGTGGTTTGCGTGTAGCCCAAAATAGTATTCACCTTTTTTTGCATCAGAAGTTAGTATCTAATCTTTTTTCCATTATCACCCCTAGGTCTTTTATGGGATTACTGCTGTTCAGGCTCCACTCCTATGGCCGTGCAGGAATGGGCCCAATGCTCCTAAGAACCGTAGGCATTGACTCTGGCTAGAGTTAGAGTTAGTATCCCAATGGAGACAGGTGTGAATGAGCAATGTTGGCGCTGTGGTGTTATCTCCCCTGCGCCTTGTTGACTTGGCATGTAGAAGAATCTCTTGTTAGACCTTTTCATAGAATGTTGGAGCTACTACTCTAGCATGTGTTTTCAGGAGCTCTGAGATGATTTTTTAAGGAATCAAACAGAAATCCAGTTAGTGTTACTGATGCAGCAGAAATCTTCCTCTCCCTCATTACCTCAATATAAGCCATGGCTTAAAAGCCCAGAACTGATTGTTTTCCATTATTGATTTGATATTTTACAGGGATAATAGTTACCTCTTTTCAATTTCAAAGTCCATTTTATTTCAATTCATTAAGCTCAGACTACAAGACAAAAGAATGTTACTGCTGCCTATATTATAACAGTTGTAATATTTATATTACTTTATGCCATTTAGTTAATCTTAGTAAGTTTTGTTATGGTAGGAAAGAATAAGGACAAAATCTTTAAACAACTTAAGGGTTTCTAGTTTTCAGAATATCCTGATTGAATGCTCCTTCTAAAGATACTCATAAGACTAACGGGACAGGTGTGGAAGAAAAATCATACATGCTTAAAGTACAGTGTTATTCAATATTGATCTTACTTAAATCAACATACAATGACACTGTAAAAAAAATGGTTTCTAGGTAACAGTCCTAAATCTGAAGGGCATCATTTACTATCTTGTGACATATGCTGGTGCTTGGCAAAAGTAGCTGCAGAAAGCATGTCAAATGCCATCGCTCACAGTATTAGTTTTAACGAAATGTCAGAGAAAACTGAAAAACTGGTTAATCCACAGAAATCTATCCATAAAGATTCCATTTTAAGGTTATTTCAGCATGAATTCTAATGACATATGAGAGCTTAAAATATACTGTATTGATAGATCTTTATGGTGAGATGTTTATATAACATAATTGCAACAGACTATCATCTCTTGTTAATTTATTAGGATAATAAAAGATGTAGTGTTTTTGTTACAGTGCAAAGAATGAGACTTGCTCATAAACATTTGATGTAACCTGAACCATAACTGTGCACAGGAGAAGTAGAAATAATCTATGAAAACAGAAATAATGTATCTAGTTTGGTTTATGCAGAAGATTGGCAGTACTCTGTATGTAACCCTGCAGTGCTGATGTAGTCCTATTATAAAGGGTTACACTGCTCTATAGCCAAAATGCTTCTGAAGTAAATGTAGTCAAACTTTACTAATTCTGGGTCACTGAGAACAAAAATGGTGCTTAAAATTGTTGATTGGCTCTAGTCTAGCTGTTGGGCTCCAGACTACAGCAGTGGAATCTCCTGGCAGGTGATGTTAGGGTTTCCATGTTCCGTGACCGTCAAAAGGATCTTGTCCCATTCTTCTTCATGGAAGGTGATCTTGTAGCCTGCAACAACATCGATGGTGTGATGGCAGCCCTCAACATCGTTCACGATCCAGATGAGTGGAGACTGTTCATTGATTCATCGAAGACGAGTCTTAAAGCTGTTTTGCTGCATAATGGCAATGTTTTGCCATCAATTCCAGTTGGTCATGCAGTCCATATGAAGAAAACCTATGACAACATGAAACAACTTTTGAGGTGCATAAACTATGACCAACATCAGTGGCAGCTTTGTGGCGATTTGAAGGTTGTTGCTCTCTTGCTTGGTCTGCAGACTGGATACACAAAGTACTGCTGTTTTCTCTGCGAATGGGATAGTCGTGCAAGAGATTCCCACTACATCAAGAAAGATTGGCCACTCCGACAGTCATTGGAGCCTGGGAGGAAAAGTGTTCAGCATCCACCACTTGTTGAATCAAGGAAGATTTTGTTACCACCCTTACACATCAAGCTGGGTCTGATGAAGAACTTTGTCAAGGCCATTGACAAAACACAAGCAGCTTTCAAGTACCTCCGTGGAAAATTTCCAAGGTTAAGTGAAGCTAAGATAAAGGAAGGTGTCTTTGTTGGTCCTCAGATTCGTGAACTTCTTCGAGATGATGCATTTGACCATGCACTGCGTGGCAAGGAAAAGATGGCATGGAAAGCCTTCCAGTTAGTGGCAATAAATTTTCTCGGAAACAACAAGGCAGACAACTACAGGTTGTTGGTGGAAAACCTCCTCAAGGCATACAAAAGCCTTGGTTGCAACATGTCACTAAAGATACATTTTTTGCACTCTCATCTAGATTTTTTTCCACCGAACTGCGGAGCAGTGAGCGACGAGCACGGCGAGCGATTTCACCAGGACATTGCAACAATGGAGAAACGCTATCAGGGCAAATGGAGCCCATCAATGCTTGCAGACTATTGCTGGACAGTGACAAGAGATGCTCCATTTAATGAATACAAGAGACAAGCCAAGAAGCGCCAAGTAGACACTGAATAGGACTAAACTATGTACATAATAGTTTTTTGCCTTTTGTTTCATAATAAATTTTATTTATATAACCCTTTTGCTGATTTTTAAAGTGTTACATAAACAGGACAGGTGAAATATTATCATGTAAAGCAACCATAAACACATGAAAAGACCTAGGTTTACAATTTATGATTAAAACTCTACTATCTACACAATATACATAGACATAAAATGTAAAAACTTAAATATCTTAGAAACAGTAGCCAATCAGTTGTTTTAATTGTCATATTTGAATTCAGCACATCAAAATACATAATAAATACCACATTTTATCTCTGAAGCAGACGACTTCTCAAAAATTGTAGACCAGTGTTATTGCTCTGGGCACTGAAGTGTGAGAGCCCAGAAATGAAACGAGATGGAAGTATAATATAAAGTATGGAACTGACTTGCTGAACTACGAGACATAACTTTATTCAAACTCCCATTGGGGAAATTGAAATGGAACCCATGTACAATGAACTTGGATTCAGAAAAGCTCTATTTATTGCCAAGTAGAACAAAAGTCCGGAATTATTTCAATTTGCATGGCTGATTATCATGACCCTACATAGAATATCAGGGTTGGAAGGGACCTGAGGAGGTCATCTAGTCCAACCCCCTGCTCACATCAGGACCAATCACCAGACAGATTTTTGCCCCAGATCCCTAAATAGCCCCCTGAAGGAATGACCTCACAATCCTGTGTTTAGCAGACCAATGCTCAAACCACTGAGCTATCTCTCTTACAGGGAAGCAATTATATGAAAAAAGATTCCAGTTATGTTTGAGAGTCACAGTGAGATTGTGCTCTTCATATTCCTATTTGAGTCCAATCTGTCTGTCTTTCTGTCTATGATACATTTTCATTTTCAGTTCACCTACTTTTGAGTAAAGGTGATTTATAACATAATATTGCCTTCTGAAAAATCATCCTGTATTTGGTTAATTATGTTCTCTTTCACTTATGTAGCACAGTTAGTCATTTCTAGTTTACGTTATGTCAATGGTTATACATGGGCTGAATAATGAGATGCTGTTACTGAAGTTCAGAAACATTCCTCTTTTACTGGCTTCTTGCCCAAAAGGTTGTGGGGTGGAAATGAGTACATTTTGGATGTAAAGTAATTTTATGTTAAAAATACTAAAAGTATTGTATTTAGTTTTGAGAAATAAGAAATGATAGGCCAGCTTTTTATGGAATGTTTCTCCTACTGCCAATTCATGGGTGTATCAAGTGGGGTGCCCCTGGGGCTGGCTTTGTTCAACATCTTCATTAATGATGTGGATAATGCAAGTTCACGGATGACACTTAAGCAAGCACCCTCAGCAAGTTCACGGATGACACTAAACTGGGAGGAGAGGTGGATACGCTGGAGGGTAGGGAAAGCGTCCAGAGTGACCTAGATAGATTGAAAGGTTGGGCCAAAAGAAATCTGATAAGATTCAACAAGGACAAGTGCAGAATCCTGCACTTAGGATAGAAGAATCCCATGCACTGCTACAGGCTGGGGACTGACTGGCTAAATGGCAGTTCTGCAGAAAAGGGCCTGGGGATTACAGTGGACAAGAAGCTGAAGATGAATCAGCAGTGTGCCCTTGTTGCCAAGAAGACTAATGGCATATTGGGCTGCATTAGTAGGAGCATTGCCAGCAGATCGAGGGAAGTGATTATTCCCCCCCTATTCGGCACTAGTGAGGCCACATCTGGAGTATTGCATCCAATTCTGGACTCCCCCTACTATAGCAAGGATGTGGACAAATTGGAGAGAGTCTAGCAGAGGGCAATGGAAATGATTAGGGGACTGGGGTACATGACTTATGAGAAGAGGCTGAGGGAACTGGGCTTATTTAGTCTGCAAAAGAGAAGAGTGAGGGGGGATTTGATAGCAGCCTTCAACTACCTGAAGGAGGGTTCCAAAGAGGATGGAGTTAGGCTGTTCTCAGTGGTGGCAGATGACAGAACAAGAAGCAATGGTCTCAAGTTGCAGTGGGGAAGGTTTAGGTTTGGATATTAGGAAATACTATTTCACTAGGAGGGTGGTGAAGCACTGGAATGGCTTACACTAGGGAGGTGGTGAAATCTCCATCCTTAGAGGTTTTTAAAGCCGGGCTTTACAAAGCCTTGACTGGAATGATTTAGATGGGGTTGGTCTTGCTTTGAGCAGGGGGTTGGACTAGATGACCTCCTGAGGTCTCTTCCAACCCTAATCTTCTATGTTTCTATGATTATTACATTAGTAATTACTACAAAGCAGTAACAATTAGAGATTTGCATGTAACTAACATATTCACAAGTATGTATTTTACAAAAGTGTTTGCCATTTCAATATTAAGAAATAAACAAAATATTTTTAAAATTTTCAGCTACATGTTTCTCTATAGTTTTAAAAACTTTTTTTTTTTCTTGAAAGTCTCTCCATGTTAATTTTGGATTTGCACAGCTTGCTCATCTGAGCTGGATTCTGTTCCCCCAGTTGGACTCGCACATCACTTTTGTTCCCATTTCTAACATCTGTGTGATATGTATTTTGATATCCAAACAACATCCTGAGAAGCTGAGCACTTCACTGGTGTGCCTTAATTCTTACCCAGTAGCAACTAATTTATTGAAAATACTTTTGAATCCTAAGAGACTATACTCATGACAGTTTACTCTGGAGGAGAATGTTTCCAGCATAGTTATAGGTTTGTGCTAAAAATCATTATCAGAAGTGTTTATCATATTGGAGAAAGAACCAGATTGCACATTACAGGCTTTAATATCTTTAAGACATATGAATAGATTTTTGTGTGTTTCTGTAGTAACCATTAGGAGTCTGGGTCCACCATGAATAGGAGAGTTGATAGCTTTAAGGACAGGCATGGATCACTAGCTCCAACATGTTGTGCAGTTCTCCCTGGTTTTCAAACTCCCAGGCTACCTAATTACACATCTTGGTCTGCCTAATGACACTACAAAGTCTCTGTGAGAGGGAGCTAAGAGCAACACCCTGGTCACTGACATTGCTGCAGCCTAGATAAGGCTCCAGGCCCAGCTGAGGGAAATTATACATTTTTCTGGTGGAGGATTGTGAGCACCTCAGTGACAATCACTGGGCTAACAAGGTAATTGGGGAGAATATAAGGGGTGGGGGACAGGAAGCACAGGGCAGCTCAGGAGAAGGAATTCAGAGGATGACCCTGGGCAGGGCATCAGGGAAGCCTACCTTTGCAATAAACTTGTATTGCACAAGTATTGCTATGTAAAAGTGACATAAATGCACCCTTTGAGATGTAAAACAAACAGCCCAGTGTGTGTTTGTGGCTGAGAAACCAACTGAACTGGCAGGGCAGTGAAGTTCACTGGGTAGTGATGGAGGCACCCTGTGACAGTCCCCTAAATCCTGGACTGGAGTACGGGCTGCTCTATAAATTGTTTTTGTACCATTTTATTGGTTTGGAGACCAATCCAATTAAAGATGGCGAAACTCCTATTGAGGATGTAGTTATATTAGTGTATGTTGGTATGGCTCATACCCACAAATTTATATTGTGGAAGTTACGAAAGGAATTGCTGACCCCATTAAAAGGGTCTACATTCAACTATTATATGCAAAAGAAATGGGTGGCCCACCATATGCATTGACGAATGAAGAGTCATACTGTGGGTGTGTTTATTATTCTTTGCTGCTACGTAGGCAAAATAGAGTGTTACAGAGAAAAACCTGTGTCGTGACCCACAGGTCTCAAACCAGGTCTGCAGGACTCACGGAAGCAGCCACTCTTCAGCCTGGCAGCTTGCTGACAGTTGCTTACCTGCTTGCCCAGCCCTAGAGTAAAGCTCTGCCCTTGAGGTCTGATTGGTGGAGTCCCAGAATGGCTGATTGGCTGTTGGCCCTACTTAAGCCAGCAGCAGTAACAAGAAGCTGTCTGAACAGCTATGCTCCACTCTGTTCTGGACTCTGTGCTTCTTGCTCCTGCTTCCCCAGCTTGATTTCCTGGCATCTTGACCCACTGTGATTCCTGGAATCTGACTTGTGGTTGTTATCTCTGGTTTGTGTCTTTCCTCTGACCTGGCCTGACAATGGTTCCTGACTTGTGGTTTTGCTTTCTGCTTTTGATCTCCTGGTATTCTGACCCAGCCAACTGTCACTGGCCTGACAGTGACAGCATGTTTCCCAAATCTGTCTAAGCATAAGGTATGATAGCTGGAGACTAATAGGAAGTGTTTGCACTTAAATTTTTAAACACGTTTCAACATGTGTTATTTAACACAATGCTAAATCCTTCTGTGTATAGGACATGCATTTTTGTTCTAGGGTTAAACAGAACACAGTCAAGTTTGTGTATCTTTGAATATACATTTCTGTAGTGCCTGCACTGGAATTTACAATCATATTGATTAACATAATTGAATACCCAATGATCCAAATGAATGCATACAAAGATATTCAGAAAGGGATGTGTGTAATAATTTGTAAGAAAGGAAGAGTAACAGCAGGGGAAAGGAAAAAACATTAATTTAGGGTGGCCAATGGCTTAAACAATAAATTATGGGGCGAGAGGAGTGATCCCATTTTTTGTTGAAGAATATTGGAGTGACTTTCGTCATACACAGAAGAACCCCAACAGTTTGGATTTAGGTGCATGGCACCACTTTATACTTGAGTATTTAGTGTGTATTCCTTTCCTTTTTGAGTTGCTGCTTTTCCAATGGTTTTCTGTGCATTAGTTTTGATAATTAAATCATTAGGATTTTAATTTTTTACTTCAAGCATAGTTCACCAAATACTTGACAGTATCTGACATTTACAGAACTTGCACTTCGCCTAATTTGAGGGACCAGTCTGGTATCTGCTTTTTTCCACAACTTTAATTCCAATATGATTTTGCAACTAATATTCCCACAGTTTCTCAGACTCATAGTTTAATGCACTCTGTCATTTGCAAATGTATGCCATAAATCTCCAATTCAGATAACACTTGCATATACGACCACTGAAACTAATGGGGCTACCCTTATATGATCCATCCAATGTGTGCTTTAAGGTCCAATATTTTGTGACTTGTCAAGACAGAACCACTCTGGCAGACCAGTACAAAATGCTTCCAGGACCACTAAGCATTTTTGAGTGCTGGTCCTCCTGAGCTAGTGATCAAGAAAGTAAATAAGTCTATCCCTCAGTCCCAGCACCACCACTCACTGCCATCAAACTGCCACAACCCCTAATACTACCACCTCCCTGAACCATCCACCAGAACCAGTATTTACAGTGGGTGGCTGTCTGCAACTGCCTGGAGAAGCATATCCTCTGGGGCCTGCATTTGTAACAGAGTCTTCTGCTCCATGTCGCAGCCCATCTCTTCTTGTTAGAAACAACAATTCAGACCTTAAACATATGCATAGTGGGTGTAACTGTGAATACACTTGGCAATATATTTGAAATTGATGTAGATGAAAAGTACAAGTCCCAGCTGTGGCAAAATGCTTTATGTAAAAGAAGAAAGCAAAGACTGAAAAAGAAAACCTTGAATATTTAGGAAGAGCCTTGCCAGGGTCCAGTAAGTAATTGTGGATTTAACACCACCTACAGAAAAAGTGAAGTATCCAACACTCACAAAGTAATGCAGCAGCAGTAGGAAAGAGAGAGAGTGATTCCTGGAAAACTAGTAAAAGAAGACCGAAGTATCATTCTGATAGTGACTACCTGAGAAAATAATTCTAAATGGAAGAAGGAAGCAAAATTGCCATAGAAGCCCTTCCATTCTATACAAGGGAGCCCTCCCTCCAAAAATAAATTATGGGGAGATTTTGAAAGGCATAAATGAGAGTTAAGCACGTTTTTCACATTGTCTTGGGATTAGGTGTCTAACTGCTTTTTGTGACTTTGAAAAACCCTTGTCCAATAATGATTTTTCTATTAAATAATAGGAGAAAATAGCCAAATTGTCCATCTCTATGTGCATACATGGACGCTAAGTGAACACACATATATATTGGCCTTGCTTGTGGATATGTATAGAACTTGGTACATACCCTAGAGAAAAACATGGGGCTGCAGTAACTTGTGAGAATGGCAATCTGATCTGGTCAAACTGGACACAGACATCTTCAGAAAAGTGGTATTAAGTTAGGAAATTTACTTACTGATCAATTAAGAAATAAAGATAATAAGCTAATACCTTTTAATGAAAGTGACTTTGAAGCTACAGGGCAAATTGCAGCAATCATATGTACTTTATATACTTAAATGTAAGTAATATGATATTAAAGGCTTCAATTAGCTACTACATGTAATGTATCAGGCACAGAGATAAGTTTCAGTGATGCTTAGACCATAACATTACTGGCTTGTTGGCTAATTATATTCAAAATTGATGTGGAGTATGTCCCTCGGCACTGCGCCACTTCCAGCAGCTCCCATTGTCCTGGAGCAGCAAACCACGGCCAGTGGGAGACGCGATCAGCCGAACCTGCAGATGTGGCAGATAAACAAACTGGCCCGGCCTGCCAGGAGCTTTCCCTAAACAAGTGGCATCCCAAGTTTGGGAAACACTGGCATACTCCATTGTAAGCCTTAAGAAAAGGGTAGTAATTTTTAAACGCTCTCTGGAAAAAGCTGTAAACAAGGTAATGATAGCCTTGGAACTGGTTTGCTTTAAGGGTATACAGTTTCAAGAATATGAAAAATATATATACAATTATTTCCTCTATAAATATCAAATATTGCCTATTTTCAGTATTTGCCAAATTAGTTTTAGAGTAAAAATCCAAAATTCCAGTTATTTAATTATGAAAGCTAGTGCACAGAAGACCAACAGAAAGGAGAAATGGATTCAAAGGGAATGCAACCCTCAGTAAATACTCAAGTGTTAAGTAATGCTATGCACACAAAAAAAAAATCACGCAAAAATCGACCCAATTTTCTTGCATATTTCATCCTAAAAAATAATATCATGTTTCCCGTTAATTTATTATTTAAACCACTGGCCAGCCTGATAACTTGTTTGGTATTTTGCTATTAAAAGCATAAAAAAATCCATTATGATATCCAGTTCACTGTCCTGTAGCACAAACAGTTGGCTAATAGTGCATTCAAATGCGTCAATTGTAAATTCTACTGTGGACGCTACTCAAATCTTCCATGACACATACATTTGTTCCTAATTACAGCTAAACCTAGAATAAACATTTGTGTCCTGCCTACGTTTTTATGTACTTTCTGCACCAATGTTGGTGCCCAGAATGGAAACCAGTCACTTCCATTCCTCTCTGTTGTTTGCTGCTGCTGTCATTTGCTCTATGGTGTTGGGATCAGCTCTGCTGCCCTGCCTGCAAAGGGTTCTTTTTAAAGTTTCTCTTGGATGCCCTTGTTTCTTCACCCCACTTGGCTTCCACTTGACAGCTTGCAAAGGGTCAACTCACTGCTAACTTATCCTTATGGCACAGCATGGCAGCACACTCTCCAGGTGAGTCTGCTGCTGCTAGTTGCTCTGCCTCTGCGGTGGCCTGCCTCTTCCTGCTCTGGCCAGGTCACTCCAAAGTATTTCACTTCTGGGGTAGTTAATAAACAAAAAAAATCCAGTTTAATAAGAGAGCAAGAAATGACTCACTATCAGGATCAGGCCCTCCCTTCTCTCAGGTAGGGACCTTCAGGCAGTGGCTGTTGGGAAGTTCCTGCCTTCCCTTCGCTCTTTCTTCGGGAGCTGAGGGTTGTAGGTCTGTTCTCTTTCCTGGTCTGCTCTCAGGTTGTTCTGCTTCCATTTTAAGTCCTCCTCCAGCTTGTGGCAGGACAGAGCTGGCTGAGCACAGAGCAGCTCCTTAACCCCTTCTTGTCCAGTGTGGGGTTTGTGTACCCCATCACATAGCTTTATGTGGGAGTCTGCATGTTGGCATCTAGAGTGCATGCCCCAAATAGGGCAAGTGCTTCCTTCTGAATCTGGTGGAAATGAGCTTCTGGT
The DNA here is from genome assembly GCF_003597395.2 of Chelonoidis abingdonii. NCBI lineage: Eukaryota > Metazoa > Chordata > Testudines > Testudinidae > Chelonoidis > Chelonoidis abingdonii. The sequence goes on from NC_133775.1 coordinate 87,171,825, forward strand.
TTGTGATTTCTCAGATGTTTGTTAGTGATTAAGTCTTTCCAATCAATGTCCAGAATATTCCTAGGCACTTGTTTTCGAAGGCGTTTCTGAAGTTTTAGTAGACCAACAGCTTTCACAGCCATAAGTTCACACTGAGATTACATTTGAACTGAAAATTCTCAGTTCTGTATATCTTTGATTCTTATACATTGTTGAGTTTAAAAAATGTTGGGGATGCCCTTCCTATCCATATCACTTCTTTCTTGAGGTCTGTGTTGGCCATTATGGTGCTGCCCAGGGAAAGGACAAGTTAAAGAGTATTTAGATAAGTTACATGTACTCAAGTCGACAGATCCTGATGAAATTCATCCTAGGGTACTTAAGGAACTAGCTGAAGCTATCTTGGAACCATTAACAATTATTTTTTATCACTCTTGGAGGATGGGTGAGGTCTCAGAAGACTGAAGAAGGGAAAACATATCACCTATCTTTAATAAGGGGGAAGAAAGAGGACCTGGGTAATTGTAGTCAAATCAGGAAAACTTTGATACCTAGAAAACTACTGGAACAAATTATTAAACAATAAATTTGTAGGCACTGGAGGATAACACTACGGTTATACGGAATAGCCAGCATGGATTTGTCCTTGCCCAATCTTTAAATTAGGGATTAATTATATTGATTACTTACGAATCTCCAGTTGTCACTTTGAGGATTGACAGGTTCTTGCCCCAAGGTCAGGCACAGTATTATTTAAATTACACCTCTACCTTGATATAACGCAACCCAATATAACACAAATGCAGATATAACGCGGTAAAGCAGTGCTCCGGGGGCACGGGGCTATGCACTCCAGTGGATCAAAGCAAGTTCGATATAACGTGGTTTAACCTATAACGCAGTAAGATTTTTTGGCTCCCGAGGACAGCATTATATCGAGGTAGAGGTGTATTATATAGTTGGGAATCCTGATGTGCACAGTTGAAACACTCATATTATAGGAACTGTTTTATATTTACAAATATAGTTTATTAAATACATTTAGCACAGTCACAAACACCCCAGCTCAATAAGGTAGATAGAGATACTACAGAATGTAGTCTGCACATCCATATACTCACACGTCCCTTGTAAGACTACCTGATGTGTTAGCCTTTGTCTTTCTCATCACCATAACCTTCCCGATCATCACTAGTGACCATCACTCTCACACCTCCCAAGGACTACATCTCTTTATCCTATTGTCCCTCAGCTGCGATGCCACTTTTATAATATGTTATGCTGACGCCATTATGTTTGATGCATATTCAGTAGGGGATTTTTTTCCCTTTTCCTTATTTGTATTTCTTCACTTTCATTTGTTACCATGGCTCTTTTGTGGCTTGGAATCACATTTGTTATTTCTATCCTAATCAGTTATTTCGGTTCTTTCCAAGTTCCAAGCTGTAGTGTTCCTGGTAAGTTTAAAAGCGTATGAACTTAAGAAGTCCCCTTTGCCAGCCTACTTCAACGCACCCTCTATGTTAAAGGTTGCAGCTGTATATGGACCTTATGCTTTAGCTCATCACCATCTATCTAGGTGAAAGGTCCCTAACATATGTATGCTAACTTTGCCTTAGCTCAACATATGGGATGTGGCCTGTAAGTACCTTATGTTACAGCCAAAATATACCCTAATATAAACCTGTTATAACAAAACAAATAAACCCATAAGAAAATAAGGAACTTAAAAGAAAATATATATAGGCAAGCAAGCAGGCTAGCCTTAGATGTATTTCATGTATCTGTTATGTACATCAGTTCGTTGCCAGGACATTTCTGTGATTGACTCATTTACCTGTGGTCAGAACTTCTCCTTAAACTCTATTTTCAACTCCCAAATAGGTGGGTTTTTTTGTTGGTCCATTTATCTGTGCAAAGTTTATCTTTTTGAAGTTCCTAGGCCTCAAGCCTTATGCCAACTTGCTGAAGCTAATGTCTTATAGGATACACTTCTGTAGGTTTCTTGAATTACTGCTGAATATAATGCAAAGCAGAATATAATACAAAGCAGCTAATATAATAAAAGCAAGCTAGCCCAGTAGGCTACAGTGTACAACTAGTTGAAAGACTGTATTCAAAGAATAGTTCAAAACTGGGAGGACGTATCTAGTGTGGTTTCCCAGGGGTGAGTCCTGGACCTGGTAGTATTCAGTATTTTCATTAATGACTTAGATAATGGAGTTGAGAGTATGCTTGTCAAATTTGCAGATAACACCAAGCTGGGAAGGGTTACAAGCATTTTGGAGGACAGGATTAGAATTCAAAACACCTTAACAAATTAGAGAATTCATCTCAAATCATCAAGAATAAATTCATTAAACACAAGTGCAAAGCACTTCAGTTAGAAAGGAAAAGTTGAATGCACATCTTCAAAACAGGAAATAACTGGCTAGATGATAGTACAGTTGAAAAGGATATGTGGGTTATAGTGGATCAGAAATTGAATAAGGGGCGCCAATTTGATGCAACTGCAAAAAAGGCTAATTTCATTCTGGAGTGTATTAACCGGAGTGTCAGAGGTAAAGCAAGAAAGGTAATTATCTCACTCTACTTGGCACTGATGAAGCCTCAGCTGGAGTACTGTGTCCAAATCTGGGCGCTACGCTTTTAGGAACGATGCGGACAAGTTGGAGAGAATCCAGAGGAGAACAACAAAAATGATAAAAGGTTTAGAAAACCCAACCTATGAAAAAAGGTTAAAAAATAAAGACTGAGGAACCTGACAACTGTCTTCAAATATGTTAAGGTCTGTTATAAAGAGGACAGTGATTAATGGTTCTCCATATCCACTGAATATAGGACAAGAAGTAATGGGCATAAGGTGCAACAAGGGACATTTAGGTAAGATATGAGGAAAATCTTTCTCACTATAAGGGTAGCTAAGCTCTGGAATAGGTTTCCAAAGGAGGTTGTGGACTCCCCATCAGTGGAAGTTTTAAAATACATGTTGGATAAAGTCAAACACCTTTCAGGGGTAGTCTAAGCTTATTTGGGCCTGCCTCAGAGCAGGATGACTTTTTAAGGTCCCTTCCAGACTTGCATTTCTGTGGAGGTGTCTTTTCCCCAAATTTAACTGAACAGCTCTGTCAGTTTTGTTGTTGGTATCAGCATTTCTGCTGTAGTTTGATCATCTTCCACTACTTTATTTTTCAGCTTTTTTGATTGCAACCTGTACTTTTGACATTTCTTTTGGACTGATATTAATATCAAGTTGATCAGGTTCACATTTCATCAAAATTTTGTGCTGCAGTGGGGCTATTTTGAACATCATTGAAATGCTCTGCCTATCTGTTTTTTTGTTCTTTCTCCCTTGTAGTTATTTTTTCATCTTTTGCTTTTTATGGGCTCATGTCTCATTTGGAAACTTACAAGTGTGTTGATATGTTAAAACGTGTCTAAAAATTCAAGTATAGCTATACCCTATCACTCTCTATCACAGCTTTTGCCAACACATTTTGGGTATATACGGACTCCACTGTGGAGTTTGTCATGCAGACCGACTGGGGTGGCTCCATGGAAAAATATGTTCACAATTGAGCTTCATACAATAGAAAGGTGCTTGTAGCAGCCCCCAAACAGTGTAGATGCTCAAGACCAGAAGGTGCAGCAATAATTCCTCCTTCATGGTTTTATATGCACACCATAGAGTGTAAAAGCAGCAGAGAATCCTGTGGCACCTTATAGACTAACAGACGTTTTGGAGCATGAGCTTTCATGGGTGAATACCCACTCGCAGACGCCATGTAGTGAAAATCCAGGGGCAGTAGTATATGCTCAGCAAGCAAGCTAGATAGAGGTTAGTTTAATCAGGAGGATGAGCGCCCTGTTCTAGCAGTTGAGGTGAAACCCAAGGAGGAGAAACTGTTCGGTAATGCAAGCATTCACAGTCTTGTTATCTGAGCTGATGGGTCAAATTGCAGATGAACTGAACCAGCAGTTTCTCTTTGAAGCTGGTCCTGAAGTTTTTGCTGCAGGATGGCCACCTTAAGGTCTACTATAGTGTGCCAGGGAGGTTGAAGTGCTCTCACTACAGGTTTTTGTATATTGCCATCTAATGTCTGATTGTGCCAGTTATCCTTTTCCGGGAGACTGTCCGTTTGCAATTACATAGCAGAGGGCATTGCTGGATATGAAGGGTAGATTAACTTGGTGGACGTGCAGGTGAAGAACCGGGATGGTGTGGCTGATCGTGTTAGGTCCTGTGATGGGTCGCGTGTAGATATGTGGCAGAGTTGGCATCGAGGTTGTTGGCATGGATTGGTTCCGAGCTAGAGTTATCATGGTGGTATGCTGTTGCTGTGAGAAACGTTTCAGGTGTGGCAGGTTTCTTGGGCAAGGATGGCCTGCCACCACAAGACTGTGAAAGGGGATCATTCCAGGATGGGTGTGTAGATGCCCTGAGAGGCGTTGGAGGGTTTAGTGGCTGTATGGACGCGCAGTGGAGTCCGTTGTTTCTTCTGGGTGTCTTGCAGTAGGAGGCTTCTGGGTACATGTCTGGCTCTGTTGATCTGTTTCCTAATTTCCTCGTGCGGGTATTGTAGTTTTGAGAATGCTTGGTGGAGATTTTGTAGGTGTTGGTCTCTGTCTGAGGGGTTAGATGCATAAGCTTTTCTTTGTGAGGTCTCCCTGAATCTTTTTCCATGTTGAGGGGAGGAAGAAGTTGCGGTGCGATGGTTTAGCCAGCTATGCTAGAAATCATTAGGATTGTGCTTTACAAATCCCAGCCTTCTCTAGCTTTTGAGACACCTTCGAAGGGCCCGATTTTCAGAAATTGCTGCGCTCCATACCTTTTGAAAACATTCTCCTTTAATGTATCTCTAGTTGAGCACCCAAAATCACCAGTCTCAATTTTGAAAACGCAATTTAGCTATATTGCAATGATTTGAAATCTGTCAGCAATGGGAAGAGTTAAAAGACATGATTTTATAGATCCGGATGTATAATTGATGTTAGGTGAAATCACAAAGTGTGTTATTTCCTTAGCTAATAGCTCAGTGCCACTTTATAGTGGATAATTAATTTCATTTGCTGGATTGAGAGTTGAACTAGGGTATCCAAATGCCATAGGTGTGCAAGGAGTTAGGAAGAAAATGCCTTCAGCACATGGACGGCATTTTCACAGCACAAATCACTCCCTGAAGTCTTTCTTGCCAGTATTTTTCAAACTTGGCTTTTGAAAAGACAGTTAAAAATAGATTTGTTAAAGGTGTAGTCTTTTTTAAAAAAACCTTCTACAGACAATGATCAGATCATTTCTAATAAGTGGTTTTGTGAAGCACACCAAGATATATCTCTTTTCCCATGTACCATCCCATTCAAGGACCCCCATGTAACAGTGATTCTCATTCCAGCTGATGATTCAGCACTCTTTTTAGATTTTTTTCAGCATTGCTGCAGAAGAGATACATCTACAATATCACAGAGCTCTCTCTCTCATTGCATAAGGATGCTGCCTCTGCAGTTCTCCCAGGCCATATCATCCAAAGGAACAAGGGACTAAACTCTGTTCCAAACTCTTAGCCCTTGCATTATATTGCCATTAGACCACTGGGCTGGTCTTGGACATAAAAGGGCATGATATATAATTGTTATTGATGTATATGTATTTACCCAGCTACAGTAGGTGTAACATTTAAGTTTCCACCTCATTCTTGTCCCTTTTGCATCCCCAACGTTCTCCAGCACTGGCTGAAATGAAGAGGAATTTTGCCTTTATGGAAGGTGGCAGCCCCGCTGGCTCAAAAGCATATTTTCATTAATCCTGCAGCTGAGACGAGATAAATAGTAGTGTCCCAAATGTTTACTGTGCTTAGAAGTTTGGAGGGTCAAAATTGGCCAGAAAGGCCTGTCTGTGGTCACCTCACCCCACACTGACGTCCCTCACTAACACGCAATGGCACAAACTCCAGGAGTGTAAAGCAGGTTGGGAGTGTACCAGAGTTGAGGAAATCTGTGCAAAAAAAAACCAGACAGGTTTGACCTGCACTGTCTTTTCCTTATCTGTTAGGAGTGGATGCAGAGCTATTCAGCTTTCTCATCTACACTAAACAACGCACAATCTATTACTACATTGTAGTGGATACTGTAACCAGGCCTGTGTTTGTCCCAGTCTAAGGAATAGTTCTTGCTGCACTTATTCATCATAAGTAGTATGCATACTCGCTTTGATTTCAGTAGAGCTTCTTGTGGAATAAGGTCATCTTGAGTAAGGCAGTAGGATCTAGTCCCAGATGTTTCCCAGAAAAGGGAAGAAAGAATATTAATACATTGGCTACAAGTAGTAATTTCTCGCCCTAAATGTTGTTTTAAACAGGTTGCAGTTTTTGGAAGACAAACTGCTCTTGCTTGCAGCTCAGAACTCCAGGTATTCCTTTCACACTCCAGATACCTTCTAGCCTGGGTCCAGTCCTTTCTTCCCCAGATCAGTCTTGGGTGTTTTCAGCAGTCATCTTGGGTGGAGATTCAGTAAAGAACCAACCCTAATTAACTCATTTCCCTGCCTTAAATAGGATTTACAAAGGAATCCTCTGATTCCCAGTTTGAGCCACACCCTCTTTGTGGAAAAATACTAGCAGTCCAAGATTGAGTCCAGTACCAGGTGACATGATCGTGTGACCCTGCAGTGTCAAAGCAGCTACAAATCCTCAGGAAGACTTCGTAGAATCAGAGAACTAGAAGGGCCCTCGAGAGGTCATCTAGTCTAGTCCTCTGCACTCATGGCAGGACCAAGTACTATCTAGACCATCCCTGACAGGTGTTTGTCCAATGGTTGGACTCCAACCTGCTCTTAAAAATCCCAATGATGGAGATTCCACAACCTCTGTAGGCAATTTATTCCAGTGCTTAGTCACTTTGACAGGAAGTTTTTCCTAATGTCCAACCTAAACCTCCCTTGCTGCAATTTAATGTAAATTTTGATCTGTGAATGGTGAAGGGAGAAAGATTGTTCTTCTTAACCTCTGAGGATAGGACATCTTTATTTACACACATTTGCCTCTTCGGTTTAAATTATATTTAGCTTGCAATAAAGCTCAGCAACCTAATTACTTACTGAACCCACAAATAAGGCTGAAAATTAAATGCTTTTCCAAATGCCTTTCTCAGTCTGTATTCCAAACTATCTTCTAGTTTAGGAATTATCTACTGTTTTTAATCTTTATTCCAAGGCTCATTTTTCTGAATGTATATATTTTGCACTGTGGTTGTCATCTATGTGCTTAGATGCTCAAATGATCCTGGACTTTCCATATCTGAATTAATTTTCCCTTTTAATAGTGAGTTCTTCCCAACTTATCATATTGACCAGAAATCAGCTATTTACTAGTATTGTCATAGCCATTCAAATAACTAAAAGTAATTAACCAATGTGATAATTATGGAGTTTCTCTGATTCTTTCCACAGCCTGAAAAAAGTCCACACAGCAGATTCTTAGTGGGTGTAAACTGTCATAGTTACACTGACATTTGACACCAGCTGAGTATCTATTACTTCCCCCACAACTATTTCTTCCCCTTGTATACAGTTTTTCAATGCAAGTTCTGATGTATTCCATGGTTGTGAAACTTTGACACATGTAATGCCTTTGATGAAAAGCACATAAAACAGAAATGCCAACTTTCTGACACATTTATATGCATAATGCATTTGTGTGTGTGTGTGTGTGTGTGTGTGTGTTTGTATATAATATAAGAATTATCCCACAGTTTACTAAATTGTGCAATTTAGATCTGGTCAAAAATTTCTAAATCTGAAATTTTTCAATGAAAATAGGGATGTATATTTGTGAACATTTTGGGTGGAAAAAAGATCGGTTTCGGTGTTGTTTTTGTTACAGTTTTTTAACACCTCCAGTGTTCTTTTAATGGTTTGTTTGCTTTTGGCCTGTTGGTGTGAGCGATCATGGACCTTGAACCTGGCCGCTACCCAACATCTCAGCTGAGCAGCTGGAGAAAGGAACCAGCAAAGCACTAGCCCACAAAGGGCTCTACCCCCAAAGCTCCTGATCTGAGGGAAATGTCCAGCGCCCTTTAAACCAGGAACAGGCCTAGGAAGATCTTTGAGTAACGAGAGGAATCTTTGACTGGCTGCACTATGGACCCATTCTGCTTCCTTGCCTTCTTCCCCACCTGTTCCTGGTTCCTGTTCTCCTTATCCAAGACCCCCATCTCTTCCTATACCTGCTTTTCTCACTCCAGGTCCCTGCTCCTGTGCCTTACCCATGACTCTGTATCCAGCTCTGACCCCTGGGTTGGCACCTTACTTTAATCTTTAGGTTTGACCACCCACACCCTGATCACTACAGTTTGCCCTTTTCAAAATGATGGTATTATATGAATTTCAGATCCTCAGCTGTTGACCCTTAGACAAACTAGGCATGCTGCATATCCTGCAGAAAATGTTAACAATTTAACAAAATGTTGCCGTGTTCCTCATTAAATAAAGCATCAAGTACTTGTAATGAACAAGGGCATGAAAGAATTTATTTTGGTAGAGAAGCAGCAGGCCTTGATCAGCACGTTCCAGATTTCCAGTTTATTTGATTTGATTTTAATTGAGATTATTGGTTTAGTCAAAGGTATATGATTTTTGTCACATACTGTAGAAAGAAAAGGTGTGGCCAAGGTGTCCTGTATTTAACATTAAGATATGCTAAACAGATCATATTTTCCTCAATTAATTTTGTAGCTAGTAAGTCTTTCATAGATATTGATCCATTTTATAAAGGACATCAAGGGGCTTTTAATCCATAGGAGGATACATACATAATAAGGCTGTCTGCCAGATTCTATGGTGTGTCTGAACAAGAGCACAGGACAGGGAAGTGTGTAGTCAGAGCTCACCTTTGCACTCCTCTGATCCTTCTACAGGGCTAGTGTAGAGCTTTGCAACCCGATCCAAACCCAAATGGACCCAAATACAAGTGTCGGGTTCAGGTCGGGTATGAAAACAACCTGGATCTCTTGGGCATTGTTTCTGATTCCCTCCTCCTGCCCAGGGGTTTGGGGTGGCAGCAGCTGCATGCCCATCACCTGCTAGCCACTGCCACCTCACTGTGCATGCTGGGGAGTGAGCATGCTGATGAGTCGCACCATCTCTCACTCTGCAGCACATGCAGTGCAGCAAGGCAATGCCACCATGCCAAATCCACAAGTAGGAGGAGGCCTGAGATAGGTTGCAAGCATGAGGAGCTGGAAGCTCCACCCAGGTTAGCCCCAAGGGTGAGGTGGCTCTGACAGAGGTTTGGTGGGAGCAACCTGGGGCACAGAACCAGCTGCCCTTTGGGTGCATGTTGCCAGGGCAGCGAGCAGCAGCCAGGGGACTGGTAGGCAGGGGCAGAGATTGGGCCATGTGGCAATTAGATCCAGCAACTCTGCAGAGGAAACAAAGGAGAGAAAATGGAGTCTGAGCCACTGACTAGACCCTTGCAACCCAACAGGATTTGACTACAGGTGTTGGGTTCGGGTCAGATATGAAAACAACCTGATGTGCTAGGTCTTGAGTCAGGTTTGGCTGTGGTCTACTCTGGCTCGGGTCAGGCTTTAAAATTACTCCAGAGCAGACCTCTAGGCTGGTCCCCTGCCCTGTGATAGATCAGCTGGCCATACTCTTTTCCTCCATCTCTGCCCTTTTTCCTTGTTATACTGGTGGTAAAAACAGCATAAGAGCCTGTATATAGGTTTTATGCTATTAAAGGATCACCCACAGAACTTTTCTAAGCTTGCAGCAGCGTGTAAGGAACGTGTACCTACAGGCCACAGTGAAAGGCAAGCTGCAGCCATGCTCACTGCTGTGTGAAAGGTTCCATTGGGGGGAGCTGCTGGAGCCTTTCCTGTTTCCTCATCGCTGCCCAAGCCTTTCCCTGCTACCAGGTTCTTTCACTGTAGCAGAGAAGTGCTCCAACAGTGGGACATACAGTGCTATAAAGAGCCGTGTAGAGGGAGGGAGGCACTGCTTGGGTGTGTAGGGTACATACTTTAGAGTTCAGGCATGTAGGGCACTCTGCTTGCCTACATTGCTTTTTATACCCAGGCTAACTGGTTGTGCAGTGTCTGTACTCCACATGCCACCGTAAGTATAGACTTACCCATATAGTACCCATTTATGAGAGTGGTAAGGCCAGATTATGGCAGCAGTATGAACAGTGTGGCCCACATGGAGTCCCACTGAAGTCCATGTTTTTCCAAGCATAGTGAGGACCAACCACCCTACCAGAATTTGGGTCTAAGATTGGGCAAGGGCAACGTCAAGGCAGGCTTTCAACTATGTTATTTTAGAATGTATTTATATTGCCATTTTGAAGACTGTCTTGCATTGTTAGCCCTTAACAGACTTAAACAGGTTTTTTTTTGTGTTTTCTTTGCTAAAACTCAATTCCTTCACTCAAACATCTGTAATAATCTTCATAAATATGAATACTTCGCAGCTTTTGTCTTAGGATCTCTAAATATGTTATAAACTGGGAGCAATATTCTGTCTAGCTCTGACACGGGTACATAATGCAGGGGAGGGATTAACTCCTTGCATGCTCCATGTATAATACTTGGCACTTACATAGTGCTTTTCATCGGTAGAACTCAAAGTGCTTCACAATAGCTTCGTGGGGATGTATTTTCATTTTACAGTGAAGCAAGCTGATTTCTGCAAGGTCACACCGGAGGTCTGCATTGGAGCATGGGATTGAACCCAGCTTTCCAAAGTCCTAGGCTAGCACCCTAATCGCTGCACCATCCTTTGTCTCTTGCAGTCCCTTTCCACAAGGGAACACAAGGACTGGTCTGTCTCTACTCTCCCTACAGGCTAATGTTTCCCCAAAGGGGCAGAGCCATTGCTCCCTTTCACGCACGAGTCAGTAGAGCTGGGAGGCTGCACAAAGTGCTGGGGCAGGTGTGTAGCAGAGTGCATGTCGCCCTACCGCAATAGACAGCTCTGGAAGCTATTCGGCCACACTGAAGCTTGAGTGACTCCTGTCAGGGCTGCCTAGAGGATTCAGGGGGCCTGCCCCCTGCCGCAGGTCTTCAGGGCACTTCAGCGTCAGGTCCCGGAGCGGAAGGACCCCCCGCCGCCGAATTGCCACCGAAGACCCGGAGCAGAAGAAGCTCTGGGGGCCCAGGCCCCACGAGAGTTTTCCGAGGTCCCTGGAGCGAGTGAAGGACCCCAGTCCAGGGCCCCCGAAAAACTCTCGTGGGGGCCGCTGCGGGGCCCAGGGCAAATTGCCCCACTTCCCCCCCCACCCCGGGCAGTCCTGGCTCCTGTTACTTACTCAGGAGCAGTGCCACTCTTCGCTGCCCTCATTTCCAGGCTGTGGCTCAGTGGTACTTAACAGACTGGCTTGCCCCTCTAAGGGCTGGGGCACTGCCAGAGACAGGAGGAAAGACCTTGAGGGCAGAGACTAAGGCCAGTGGGGTAATTGCCTAATGTTATTTTTCATTTTGGTTTGTTGATTTTGGAAAATAAAGGCCTGCAAGAAAAGCCTGCAAGACTACTGGTTGTGAATTTAGTTTGGGGCATTGAAGAGGGGAGAGATTGGTGGTGGACTGTTGCAGAAAAAAAAGTTATCTCATACAATAATATTAATAAAACTTACAATCATAAAAATCTGTCATCTTACAAAATAAACACATCCTAGCAATTACCTCAATGCAACACAACCCTGACAGCAACATAAATATAACAATGATTTAATAAACCCATGGACAAAATTGCCGCCAGAATCCCGCTCCATCCCTGTCTCACTCACCTCCTAATAGCCAAGAAACGAAGATGAGGTTGACAGCATGCCCTGAAAAGTAGAGAACTTTAACGGATATGAAAAAAGGGAGCAAAGCAATTTTTAGATGCACAGGACCCAGCCTAATTGGTTGGGTGGGCTTCAGAGCTGAAGATCCAGCCTAAGCCACAATTTCAAAGCACTGTCTACGCAGCTATTTTTAGAGAGCTAGCATGAGTCTGTCAACCCTGACTGGGAGACTGGCTTCTGTGGGTTGTGCATTCATACCGCCACAGAGCCCTCTCTCTTTCATGTGCTGATCCATTTTCCACAAATAATCATTGTTCCAGTTGAGGAATTTGACAGACAAGTAAAGAGGGGCACTTTCTAGGCAGGGAAGCATTGAAACTGATAATTACAGTGTAGTTGGTGATATGGTATATCATGGAGATGAGCACTGGGTTGTGTGTATATGTTGGGATGGAGGAGAGATTTACTGCTGTAAGAGGTTCTGGTCAGCCGCAGAGAGCAGAGGAGGAGTGGGGTTAGTAACAAGTTTGATTCACTGTATAATCTTCCAAGCAAATATAGCTGGGCAATTAAAAAAAAAAAATGGGGACAGAATTTGCATCTTAATCAGTCTTTTTATTAGTGAAGCTGTGCAGATGTGTCCTGAAAATATAGTGATTATAAAATGTTAATAGTGGTTTCATTGCTGCATTGTGTATTATATATTATTTTATTATTCATGTATTTAGCTGTTGGTATATTATTTTTTTAAGAAAGGCATCTATTTGAAAGGCACAAGTTACGCGCAGTCTACATGGGGTTCTCAGCATAAAAAATAGTGTATTAACTCATGTATTTGAGGCTGATTACCTTTTATGTATGTTAAAATGTTGTTGGTGGTTCTTTTTAATGAACATTTACATGCAGATATCCTGCTTTTCCAGCCTACGAGGCAACTTTATGTAATATATATTTGCATATTGACATAGTTATGATACTAGAACTGGAAGAAAACAAAAGTATCATGAGCAGGTTAAAATCCTACTGGGGGAATACAGCTCCTTAAAAACTTGGTATCACCAGGTCTTTATGGCAAGTGCCTCAATTATAGGTACCGTCTCTAGCTGTGCATGCCAGGAATTAACTCTCAGGTGAACACAGATTTTCAGAAATGCATTCCAAAGGATTCTCTCAACATGAGGAAGGAGCTGTTGCTTGCTTGCTTTCTGAATTTTGAAGATAATAGTGCCTGAATGGTACCATACAAGGGAAATCTGAGAATAGCAATACAGGACCAGCAAGGATGGAAAAGAGGATATTAAGCAAAGGAAATATTAAATTTAAAGGATGCTCTGAAAACTATTTTAAAAGTTTGTTTCAGTTGTATGGGACCTGAAAATCAAAACTAAACCTGAATAATAATTGACTCTCTTAAGCCAGGGCTTCCACATGCCCGCCCGACTGCCTTTTCCGCCACTGGTATCATCTCGAGCACGCCTAGGAGCCCTGCAGCCCTCCTGGGTAATTCAAAAGGGCCCAGGGCCCCCCGGCCACCACTACTGCCCTTCTAAATTGCCCAGGCCCCTGGGCAATTGTCCCCTTCCCCCCTCCTCCCCCATCGGTGGGCCTGTTCACAACACAAAACATCTCATATGTTTGTAGCCCCCTTTTTTCAAACTGGATCCTTACAGGAGGAATTGGGGGATGTAGAAATTTACTCAACTACTTCAGTATCCTAGCAAAGCATCTGAGCCTCTACCTGCTAAGCAGCGTGTTCCCTTCTGCGGTAGTAACAGACTTTCCAGGCCTTTGCCTCCGAGCAGTAAACACAGGTAGAAAGAATTTGAGAAATCAGCAGGAGCAGTCTAATGATCACTCCAAATTCAGAGCCAAACCAACCTGTGTGAAGACTTCTGTGAAATTTACTGTAGCTTTGAAGAAACATTGGTGCTGTCCCAATCAAGGCCGGCTCCAGGGGTTTTGCCGCCCCATGCGGCAGGGAAAGGAAAAAAGAAAGCTGCAATCACAGACTACTCCACTGCACTATGCCACTTTCTTCTTCAGCGGCAATTCAGTGGTGGGTCCCTCGCCGCCAAATTGCCACCGAAGAGCCTGACCTGCCTCCCCTTCCTCTTGGCCACCTCAAGCACCTGCTTGCTCAGCTGGTGCCTGGAGCCAGCCCTGGTCCCAACATGAAGGCTAATGTAGCTAATCAAAATAGCTGTGTTCTGTTTTACACATTTAGTATGTAAATAGTTCCATGTGGAAAGACTACCAGTAATTCTCCTTGACAACATTATGAAAAGAAGGGAATTATCCAGACAAATGTCTAGGCTAAGGAAAAGTTTGCAACTATATATCATATGTAACAAAAGAACTTTTATTGTAACCTGTGTTATTAAAAGAAAATAATTTCTGGAAACTCATAGTTAAGGGTCCAGAGACAACCCTAACTCTGACCCATGTGCAATTGTGGCTTTTTTTCTTAACTAGTTATTATACCTATTTAAAGCCTTAACTCCTTAACTTAATGATTTTTGCAGGGCTTCCCCCACCCCCCGCCAGGAATTGTGTAAAACAGCATCCCTGTCCCGCCATAATCAAACATATTCTTTAAAATAGTTAGTCTTTTTAGAAGTTGTAATGTCCGGAATACTGCAGGTAAGGATGAGGCGATTTGTCATAACACGGCCTCGCAAGTAGTTGCAACTGAACAGATCTTAGTGAATAATATTTTCCTAAATTGAACAAACAGCATGAACGCCAGTCAGCAGGCCTTCCTTCTACAGATTGTTTTTCTGCTTGCGGCTTTGGTTTTTTTAATATAGCTATGGAATAATTGAGCAAAGTGGAGTATTAATGCAGTTTTGCTACTAATATATTAAGGTTGCCAGATGTTGTTCATTTTTTCCTTTCGTTTTTTAATGTACAGCACCATTAGAACTCTAGGCTATTGATGGGGTCATTGAGAACCGAGGCATTGAGAACCAGTGTATTTATGTACAAACAACATTTGAGCTGACGATCATGTTGTCCTCCTTCCCTCATATGACTCGTTAATAGCACTTTTAATGGTCACCTTGGAAACTCACAATAGCAATTTTGGTACACCAGCAACATTTTAAGTAAGATAAGGGTAGCAGTGTCCAAAACACATTGATTCAAATTTATATGTCTTGTAAATTCCAGTAATTGTTTTAATGTGTGAAAAAAAAGTTGTTTTTAAATTAACCCCTCTTTATTTCCAGAGAATATATTTGTTTGCACATCAGTTTTCTGTGGAATAAATTTCAATTAGATATAGCCAAATTCTAGCACTATTCACTATCAGGGATACATTTTCAGAAAAGATAAGGACTGGCCTAAATGCAGTTTACACTGTCAAAGTGTATCCTCAGTGCAAAGCTAAGTAATTGTACTCCTAGGTATCTGATTAACTCTCGTAATCAGATAGTTGGAGGCACATACACTCAAACGTGTCCAATTCAATTGTGGATGAAATTTTTTGTGGGGGAAATTTGCTCCTTCAAAGGGGAGACTGCCCTTTGGAAAATGTGGCCCATAGTGTGGACATGGAAACAATAGTCATCAGGCACAAAATCTGCAAAAATAGCTTAACATGGGCTTCTAAATTCAGACTTAGTGGCCTTATACCAAGATGTCTCAGAGACATCCCATTACACTTTCTTCATGTACAGTACCTGGTTCATAGCTGAGAAATGGTGAGGACTGAGACATTCATGCATGACTTTTGAGCTATATTGCTGGTTGCATTATGTTTTTAAGAATATACATGTTGACCACAGAGATGCTCAATTTTCCATGCAGAGTACCGATGGGTGGTAATCTTCAAAAGATTCAGAAGCTTGGTTTGGATAAGCACCTATGTGCTGAAGCCTATTCAACTCCATCTCTAATGTGATGAGGAAAGTCAGGATTCAGTCGTCGTGAATATGAAGAGTATCGTTTACTAAGGACTCTGGATATAGACAGATCCTGTAAATGATCTAACTCCAAGACTAAATAAATAGTCTGTGGTGTCTAAAGTCATCACAAGGTCTCTCCAAGTCCTGACCTGAACTTAGCAGTTATGAGAAGGACTGTGACTACATAGCAGTGAAAAAGCCCGGCAGCTCAAGCCCTGTGAGCCTGAATCGACTGGCACAGGCCAGCTGCAGGTTTTTCTTTGCTGTGGAGACCTACCCTGAAAGGACAGACCACTGCAGGGTGGAGTTACAGTGGAAAAGGGAAATGCCTGGGATAGGAGGAAGTCAGCCTGCCATACCCCCACCCAACCGCTAGGCAGCACTGGCAGTGAGTGTTCTCTTCACTGAACAGCAGGATTGAATTTACCACCTCAGGTACCTATGGATTTTCACCACTTAGATTCACATACATCTCAGGACTCAACTGTGGCCTTCTCACTATTGATGGTGATTACTTGCTAGTCTTCATGAATGCATCCAGTCATAATGGACTAGTGAATCTGAAGATGCAGAAAATCAGGCTACAGATCTTGAAATGAAATAGAGAGTTGATTTTATCCTGTACATGTTAGGTTATGTAATCCCTTGAGAAGCAAGTGAACAGAATGCAATGCAAATCCAGTGGAAATGTTAGTCAAATGAAACACATGTCCACCAGTTTAAGGGAGGATTTAATATAATGACCCAGTTAATCCTTAATAAATAAATGATTCATTCACAGAGTTGAGTTCAGATGAAAATTTTGAATCTGATGTATCATGTCATCTGTCACACACTCGGCACTGTGTGTGAATGCATCTGGTACACTCTGTATATTGATGATTCAGGGTCTGGTGAGGAAGAGCAGAGTTTGTAGTGAAAAGGGCAATATCTAGGCATTCTGAATCAGTCATAAGCATTTAAACTTCTTTCTAGCTCAGTTTTATTTTAAAATTCTTTTCAGTTGTAGTATTTTTCAAGGAGAAAATGCTACTGCAAGATCTGATACAGAGTCCTTACTGCTGTGGACATAACCTGGAAATAAGGACAGCGCTAGGATTCTTAAACTAGTTGTGATGCCTCAAAATATTCAATTAAGGGCATTCTTTATCTTATTAAAGTGGTTTTCAAATGTATGATATTCGTTATGTACCATCTGGGCTTATGTTTCTGGTCTCTCCGTACAGCGGTCTTCATTTCTATGAGACAAGGTGAGCGAGGTAATATCTTTTATTGGACTAACTTCTGTTGGTCAGAGAGACATGCTTTCAAGCTACACTGAGCTCTTCTTCTCCGTGTATCTCGAAAGTGTATCTCTCTCACCAACAGAAGTTGGTCCAAAAAAAGATACTACCTTACCCACTTGTGTCTCTAATATCCTGGGACTGACATGGCTACAATACTTCATTTCTAAGAACAGTGCTGATACTGTGAGATATTGATAATTTGGAAGGTGAGAAGTAGAAAGAATCCAGTTTATACCTGAGTCCTGAAGAATGATAGGAAGTGGTACATGAACATGAAAATTCAATTTTGGGAGATGATTTTATAACCTAGAAGGTATAAAAATAATGGAAATTGTAATAAGTTTACTGTAGCCCTAAATCTCTTGTACCCAGTTTGGTGAAACTGGAATGATATTGATGTTCTTGATGAATTGGTTGATTGTCCAGATGCTGATAACTCAGAGATCTGCTTGGTATCTGTGAAACGCCAAATGGCACACTTCCATATCCAGCTAGTGGGTGTTTCATTTTCTGTGTAGATTTCTGCCTTTTAGACTGGGATCTCCACTCTGAAATTTGTATTATGATTGAAGCTGTGGTGTTGATGACCTTCCTAGCAGGAAGGTATAACAGTGACCCCCTACATGGATTAATAGTTTCATTTAGTGCATTTCACAAAATATTTATAGTGAATGGTGTTTTTTGTTTTGTTTTGTTTTGTTCCTCCTGAACCTTAATTCTGCTGGGATGAGCAAAATGGACATTGTTTTTCTTTAAGTAAGTTTTCATGGCAGACCTTTAGATAAAGAGAATATTTATTCCTTCCATTTCACATTTTTTGACCTGAGTGTGGAAGACAGTTATGAGTGATGCTGTGACATTTCCTGTGCTTTGGAACTTCATCAACATTCTATGTAGTGGTGAAATATATTTATATTTTCATATTGGGCACTGCTATGAAAAGATCAAATTTACTATTTTTTGTGAGTGTATATTTAGATATTGTTTAGAAACTGCTAGTATTTGATTGCATATGTCTTTTAGAAATTGAGATTTTCAGCAAAGTTGATTCAATCAGTGATGAAATAGATACAAAATAGATCACATATACATAAGAATTAATGAGATTGCTGTTACTATATTAAATCTTCACTGATTACTTACAACTGATACAGATTCAAATTTAAATAGCAAATTGTTACCATGTAAATATCATTCTTCGAAACAGAGATACGTAACAACTCCATGCTTAGATACTGCAATTCACCTTTATGCCTTTGAAAATCTCCTCTTAAGGCTAGTAAACATGTACTTCTCACCACACCTACTTAGATGCTCAGACTCTAATTTATGAGGACACTCCAATATCTTTGACTCATAATTATTTAGCATTCTTGTAGTCCACCTAGTACACTTTTAAATTACAATATTACTGAAATTGAATATGTTGCTGTGAAAGAATATTTAATAATAATATGGCAACAATCTTCTTTTTTTATTCAAGGGTTCCTCAGATTAAAAAAAAATAACTTTTTAGAACTCTGGTCAGTCCTGATGTGCTAGGCACAACCAACTGTGTGTTTGCGAATCATTTTTGTCGTTTGTTGGAGGATTAATACGGAATTAAATGCAATCTGACACTTGGCTGTAGGTTAGTAATATAAACTGATTTGTTTTGTGAATTTTCCAAAATGAAAACTCTGTTTAATATGATATTTTCTGTGTACATTTCACTAGTCATTGCAGTAGAAAAAAATAATGTGTGTGAGGAAAACTAAAGTCTCATTCAAGGAAGAAAAGGACAATGCCTTAAGGAAAAGAATGAAAATTCTATTCTTTATGTCTGAGAAGTTGGTGCTATTTTGTTCTAAGGTGATGCCATTCTTGACCTCAACTCTTTCAAAAAAGGAACAAGTCCGAAGATGTTCCAGATGCTGTTAATAAAAAAGCTGACAGTCTGCAGTCAACACTACACTCCACGAAGGGGAAACCTGAGTATCTTGTCAGTAGAAGAAAGCCATGTATAAGGAGTATGCAGACAAAAAGTGAACATGGGCTAGAAGGAGCAGATGCAGTGAGAATATATCATCAGGGATCTGAGGCCACAAAGTTACTTAAAGGCTATTTGTATGTCTCTTTGTGTGTGTGTGTGCGCGCGCACACATACATCAGTGTTCCCATGTACTTAAGTACATTTGTACTAAAAAAAAAAAAAAAAAAAAAAAAAAGGCCCTTGCAGCCAGAACTCAGGCCCTGAAGTACATTTGCACTTACATCATTTAAAGTGCTGTACATATGTCCACTTAAGTACTTTAAATATTCTGTACTTAGTTCTTTCATTTAAATACATTTCAAAGGTATTATTTAAAGCACAAGTAACTATTTTTCTTTATCTGCAAGCACTTTCAAAATAGTTTTTGAAACAGTCACATCCCTCCCAGCTGTCCTGGATTATGGTTGGTCCCCAGAACCCACTGTCCCGCTTGGAAGCTTCAGGCCCAGAGTTCTGGCTGCCAAGGCTTTTTTGTGTTGGTCTTGCTGTTGTACCACCCAAAGAGGATGGCAGCCCCACCCCACTTCACTTCTGATTGGTCACTGCAACTGGCAGTGGGGAGTCTCAGTTGAATTTCACTGTAGTCAGAAAATTGTACAACCTCCTCTCTGTTTAAATTCTTGAGCCTGAAGGCCAGGGGAGAATTTTTGAAGTTAAATGCAAAAAGAATGTTAATGCTTTATGTGGAAAGACCGCATATTGGGGCTAGGGATGGGAACTTGTTTATATTTCTTGGATCATTAGTAATGGTCCATGTGCAATGTTTTTTTCCATCGCCAGATGAGTTTGACTATAGGCAAAATCCTATTGCCCTTATTTACATGTTGTCCTATTGACTTCAACATGAGTAAGGTGACTTGGATTTTCCTCTGCTTTAAAGAACCCTATAAGGTCAAAGTAAGATCTTCAATTAATTCATTAAGATTGGCATTTTCAAAGCAGCCTAAAGGAGTGAGGAGTCTAAATCCCACTGAAATTCAGTGTTAGTTAGATATTTAACTGCCTTTGTTTCCTTCTGAAAACCCCAGTCTAAATGTTTTGGTTACTTGGGCCATACATGTAGATTGGCTTCATATGAAGGGACGGATAATTGAATGAAGTAGAGATAATTGTCCTTGTCTGCACGGCTCTGGGGAGGCCTTAGCTGGAGTACAGTACTGTGTGCAATTCTGTGTGTCACGCTTCAGGAAAAATGTGGAGAAATTGGAGAGAGAATGCAGAGGTGAACAACAAAAATGATAAAAAGGTTTAGAGAACCTGACCTATGAGGAAAATTAAAAAATACTGGGCTTGTTTAGGCTTGAGA
Source organism: Chelonoidis abingdonii (assembly GCF_003597395.2). NCBI lineage: Eukaryota > Metazoa > Chordata > Testudines > Testudinidae > Chelonoidis > Chelonoidis abingdonii. The sequence continues at coordinate 87,192,113 of NC_133775.1, forward strand.
AAATACTGAGGGGGGACCTGACAACTGTCTTTATATTTGTTAAAGGCTATTATAAAGAGAACACTGATCAATTGTTCTCCATGTCCACTGAAGGTAAGAAAAGAAAGTAATGGACTTAATCTGCAGCAAGGGAGATTTAGGTTAGATATTAGGAAGAACTTCCTAACTATAAGGGTAGTAGAACTGTGGAATAGCCTTCAAGGGGAGGTTGTGGATTCTAAACACACAAAAATTAGCTTCACAGATATACAGATATTATGGCAAGGGAAGTATTGCTCCCTCCTGTGTGATGCATACATACATTGCTCCCTCCTGTGTGATTTAAATGACAGTCACACATCATGAATAATAAGAAGTTAAAGTAAACAGTCCATGACTAACCCATAGCTACGTATCAGGTTCTCCATTTGTAAAATAGTGATGATAATCTTTAAATACCATTATAGGTTATTAAAAACTACTGCAGCAGTAAAGAAATCACCTGAAGCAGGTAATATGCACAAGTACTCTATAAATAAAAATGGAGAATGTTACCTTTGCAGTAAAGGTACTCAGCCATACACTGTCCTAGAAATGTAAATTTTTATCTTCCAAGCCCTTTTTCTGTATACAATTTATTCCATGGTAAAGGATCTATAAATGTCAAGATCCTGAATTAGACTTCTTACAGAGCAACTCATTTATTTGAAAAGGTTGATATGCCTTAAGCCCAAGAGCTTCTGACAAACTTGTATGTTATTAGTGAAAACATTCAACCTAGTATTTAATCTCATTCACCAGTTCTCTCCAGTTTGTTTTGGGAGGCTATTGTTTCATGATTACATCCTTGGCTTGCCAAAGAAAATCTGGGTGACAGAGGCAGGGTATGAGACCTAAAATAGCTTTGTAGTCTTTCCTTCCTAGTGGGTCAGTAGATTTTTTTTTCATTTTAAAATATAATTTCTGTGTATACAACACTTGTTTGTTCTCAGTTATGAACATGCTTTTTTTCTGTAATAAAAATTCACCAGCATGTTTATATTGGGTGCCTTCTTATACTACTCTTTGCGATAATGAAGAAAAATGTGGCTCTGGTGGATAGTGTGTCACTCAAAAGCCACCTGCAGCCTAATTCTGACGTGCCTCATGTCACTGTGTGAAAAGAAGAAGAGCTGGGGGACAGGAAGGGCCATGTACCGTCAATTCTGTCTGTGTCTTGGGGCTTCGGGCCTGTAGGGGGAAGGAGGTGGTTATGTTCTGCCCCTTCTCTGCTGCCACACTTGCTGACACCTATAACTGTTGAAAGTATATGCCAGTTTAAGGGGCAGTTCCTTCTATCTTATACCTGGGAGTTGGTCCAAGACCAAGCAGGAAGTAGCTGAGAAGGGCTCACTGTAGGCTTCTGCTGCCTTGCATTTAATGTGGCTCCACAAATATAGGACCAGCATGGTAATTCATATCTGACAGTGACGGCACCTGAAGCTGAGAGACAACCAGAGTTAGAACCCTCACCTGGGTTTGTCTACTAGATTCTAACAGTTTCTCACTTTTTTGTGGTTTGTTTATGTTTATTCTACTTAGATTATAAACTCTTTGAGACAAGGATTTCCTCATCATTTTATATATATATACTGGGGACAATGGGGACCTGATTCCTTACCTCCAGTGCTACCGCAATATAAATACTAAAATATGACCCACTGCCTGCCACTTTTTATATATTCTACACACACCTTATCCGGATGTGTGTGCAATATAATGTGTGTGTGTGCATATCTCTAAAATAGCCCAGTTGTCTTGATTGTTGTTGCCCTGTGTGAAAAAAAAATAATTCCGCACAATTTTATAGATTTTATAGACTTCTCACAAAGGCTATTTTTTTATGTACTGTATATATTAACCACATCTTGAGTTTAAAATGCAAAACCATTCAGTCTTAAGCAATAGTGTTTGCATGTTTTAACTGGTGTCTTAAATGTTTCAATTTATGTTAAATTGCAAAAAGTAAATGACGCTTTTTCTATAGTTTGTGTGTGTGTTTTCTTCTTCCTTCAAAATATGCCATAGTCCATTGTCCCTTTTGTGTGAGGTATTAAGATAGCATAAACTGCTCTCCAAGTTAATGGGAGTTAAGAATGCTTAGCTCCTCTCAGAATCAGATCTCATATTTGCAGGAACAATGTATTGATTTGGTTGATTCCTGATATGTGACAAATGACAGGAACGAGAAATGAAACTTTCTAAATGTGAAGTGAATCGTGCTTCTGATGATATATAGATGATTTAGGGGGAGAGAAAGCAATCAGTCATTCCTGGTAACATACTTAGATACAGGCTAATATACAGTAGAACAATAACTCTCTTACAATCATATTACATTTTAAATCAAATAGACAGTGCCTTCTGCTAGGAATCTTCTTGTACAAAATAATGATGAAGTATTAGGCTTGGTGTGCTTTACATGCTCGGTGTGCAGGATCCATAAATGTTCTGATCATTTCGAAATATTGATCTATTACTCATTCTTTTTATGTTTTCTTTATCATTGTTATAAGTTGATTTTTTTCCAGGCTGTTGTTACTCTTTAAAATTGCCTGGGCATTAAATCATTTAACTAGCAAATAGAGATGTCTTGAAGCCTAAATACCTGCTGATGTTGTATATTATGTTCACAGGTAATTGGACCTATAAATATTACTGGCAAAACATCCACCGGGGAAATGAATGCATCCGTTCATTTTACTGGCTGATGTTTTGTAGGTATTAGGTTTGTCTCAGATTACCTGTAGGTGTTTTAGCAATACCCAACGGTACTGCTATTCATATGCAATTCCCCCCATAATATTCCTCTCTCCTCCTCCATGCAGTGAAATCAATGGGACTATTCATTCTGCATAGATCGGAGAGAGAAATGTTTTAATGGGGTTCTGAATACTTGTAGACATTTCCTAACATTCTTTCTTCTGTTACTGATGGATATTAACAGCTTTTTCATTCAACATCAAAGCCCCATTTTAACTTCTCTGTAGCATAAATGTTCTCTAGTGCCTTAAATAGCAGGGGGTTGTGCACAGCTTTACCACAGCAAAATTGAATGTTTTGGAATCTTTTGCTTAGATTCTTGTGGCAAGATTTTCAAAACAGCTCAACTCCCGTCATGGTACCTAAATGAAGAAGCCAGATTTCCAGAAGTGTTCAGCACCCGGCAACTCCCATTGAGAACACAGGAGCTGTTTACCTGACACACTCTTTCTTGAAGAAACTAAAGGGAAAGTTGGAATGCTTCAGAAAGTGTTAGCAGAGGAATCAACAGCCATTTGTTGGGTGAACCCAAGCCTGAGTGGGAGATGTGTAATTAAATATCCATTAGGAAAGATTCAGAAAAGGACTTGTAGTAAGTTGTGTTTCATAAAAGTTTGGCTTAGGTTTTTGAAACACTTTCTTCAATCTATTTTCCCAAATGAAAAAAAAATGTATCCTGATGTTTTAATGTGTACACAGCATGCAGTTTATAGACACTAATAAACTTATTTTCCTAATTTATTTTTTGTTTTCTTTTGTTATTCTTTTTATAGTTCTAAAGTACAGTAATTAACCCTGACATCAAAACATGCTGTTGATTCATCCTAGAGGGCTCGAGAAGATCTCTTAGAATCCTGAGCTTAATGTTGAAATTAAATAAATGTTAATTTGGAATGTGGTGTGAGCAGATGTTTTCCTAGCAATTTTCCTATAAATAAAAGTAAACTGCACAATAAATCATGTAGAATCCTTTTGCATAACCTGTCAAAGGACACAGTTTTTACATTTTTTTTTCGTAGCGTACAACTACCTTTCATTACTGGTCTGTGCTGGTGTGTTTGTTGCTGCATTTTTATTTTTTACCTTCAAAAAGAGAAATTTAGATTCTAAAGATTTATCAAAGATGGTGGTTGACCAGAAAACATTATATCTCATTAAAATGTTCACCTCTTTGCTGGAAAAGAAACCATGAATAGGGAAGGAAAAGGGCATCGTGATGACTTGATCTAATGCAGAATTGGTAAAAACCCTTTTAGGCACTGAAGTATGATCAGAGACCTGAGTACATAGAATAAGGGATTTTTGTTCAGGATAAATGTGTAGACAATTGTTTCCATTGAAACATGGAAGAAGAAAACATAGTAGTTGGTCCCCTAAATCTATCTTTAACAAAGTCCGTCCATGCACCCCTTACCCTATTCTCCCCGTTTTTGTTCTTGGGGTTTTGGGGTTTTTTCGGAGGGAGAGAGAGAGAGCAAAAGAGAGAATGAAGCACACTTCCCCATAGCACTTGAAATCAAGGATTCTGCACAGAGTAGAAACATCTTGTTAGTAACCTTTGTCCCATTTTTTGTCATCAGTTTCCCTCTTTTGTGGCCAGATCTTCATTTGCTCTTCATTCTGAAGTAGCTGCTGCATAGCATGAAAAGAAAGTCTTCTTTCTAGATGGCAGTGGGGGAAATTACAACAGATTTGGTTATAAGTGGAGTCAGCTTTAGATAGATTTCCCCCCCCAAAACAGTTTTCGTACAAAGTAATGTGGAGTACACTGAGAACAGTAACATGCAGAAGATGCTGGAGGACCAAAGGGCTTACCCTAACACTGTGCGATGCACATTTACCACGAGTAACATGCTGGAGTGATGTATATAAAGGGAGTGGAAAACCCTGTAACTGGTTATCAGTTGCATTTTCCACTTAAAGTACAGTCCATTAATTCAGAAATTACAATGGTATTGATTACAGAGCCAGATGTGGCAAAGGGAAAAATGTATGCTTTACCTATGTGTTCCTTAAACATGTCCAGCAGTTAATAGAACCCATGAGTTTCAGGCCATCTCTGCTGGAAAGAAACATTTAAAGTATTGTACATTCTTCCATATCTACCTTTAGATATTTCCAGGCTGTGGAGAAAAGAGAATATGGTTAATTGAAAAAAATGAGGGATTGAGAGGGGGTTCTTGTGTAAGTAGGCAGTTTTCAGGAAAGCATAATTAAGCTGTGAAATGCTTTATTTCCCCTACAGAACAAAATAATTCCCATCGCTGGAGTAAGTGTGTAATTTGGCTTTTTTAATCATCGAGCCAATATAGTAGAAGAATTTCAACCCAATCTGAACTATGGAAGTTGTACAGAAGCTTTGCTATCCATAGGAAAATATCTGTGTGTGCTAAATACAATGCACTGTTGATTAATGCTCTGAAACCTTAAAGTCCACTGTGTAGCTTTCTATTAAGATAATTTTCTGTAGTATACTAATGGTTCTAGTTTCCAGAGATGCAAACGACTAGCAGCAGGTGGATCTTGAAGATCAAAAAGCAGGTTGATCAGTTGATCAGTGGTTATTGTGGCAACTTTAGCACTTCAGGAGCATCAGTATAACTCATTCTTCAATCACTCTTGATGCTTTCTGGACCACACGTGATCAGGCTTCTGTCAACAGATTGCAGTGATCTTGGTTCTTTCCCAGACTTGCATTATTTTAGACTATTAGACATCTACTGTATTTATAAATATCAAACACCATGACCTTCCACGAGGACTCTGTTCTATAAATAAACCACTGTGGATGCTTGCCAGTGCTGAACTTTGCTAACTTTAATCCCATTGATGGCATTGCCTAGTTCACAGGCAGAGAAAGGAATGATCCGTTTGGTGTAAAGGTTGTCCATCCAGACTACACGTGGCTCCTCTGGCAAGCCTACATGTGACAGGGGGAAAAGGTCTGTAAGGGAAACAAAGGAGAAAAAGCACATCCTGTAATAAATGAGCAATCAATTTTTGGGTCCTCTCTGCTTGAACTCAAGCCCATGTCACTTATGGAGGTTCTGGATATGTTGAGGAGAATGTCCTGCTGCATCTTGAGCTATGGATCCTTACTCTTCCTAGTGGAGAAGTATTGGGTCCTTTACCAATGGCGTTTACCGACCAAAACTAGTCAAATTTCTGAGGAAAAACAAAATTTCACAAAAATGTGCACATTTTTTCTCCATTTTCTGACCAGGTTTTTTGTCAATGCCAATTGCTGCCAATCTATTCAATCATTGACTGATATGTAAAGTTTTTAATTGTGGCTAGAGAAAGGAAGTGTTGTGGCAAGACATCTCTAAATATCCTGATTTCTCCAACTTCCTTAGCGTTTGTTAATTGAGGTTCCCATCTGGGAACAGTACAGACAGAAGGCAGACTGTGGGATTCCGGCTCCCTGAAGGAGACACCTCAATGAAGCTACACAGATCCCAAGATGAAGGGCTGTTGGCTGAGGGCCTCAGAGTTTTTTGGTGGGGGGAGGAGGTTAAGACTAAATAAGACCCCACACAGGGAGAATCTTGTTCAAGTGCTCTAGCCCATTACAAAGCGAGCCATTACAAAGAAATGAGAGACTGTTGAGGGCAGGGTGCCTGCAGGGCTGCCTTAGGTCACAATGGGACACCCTAGGATGGCGCTTGTCCACAATAATTAGAAACCTTTTTTGTCTGTTTTCATGGATGACTTTAACTAATAAATTGTTGTGCATGGAGTTTTCAAAAGGGAATAAAACAAAAGCAATTACACTAGAATGAATCAGACCAGTTATATGAATACTATGAATAAAAGATAACAAATTAGTTGAAAACACATTGGGCCATATTCTGCCCTAACCTAACAAATCATGAAACCCCACACATTGAGTAAAGCAAGATTTTATAGCATGCAGAGTTTTGGCCCCGTGTATTGGGGCTCAGTCCTGCATGGTGATAAATCGATGGTGCTTGGCACCTCATAGGATAGAGCCCAAAATGAGAAAATATCCCACTTACAGCAGGAGAAAATTTTCATGCGTTCTGATTTACTTTTCACTTCTCCTGTTGTTATCTTTTCTTTGCTTCCTCAAAGCGTGTTAGACTTCCAATTAGTACCCTAAAATATAGAATGAAAGCAGTCACTTTCAGAGAAAGCTAAAACGGACAAAAACAGAGTGCTATAGAAAAATACACACTATGAGACTGCTTTAAAACTAATTCTGTATGTTGAGCAGGCTTTTGAATCCAGCCATTCTAATGTTCTGAAGGATTCCTGAGTTCTCATCTTCATCAATTGATGAAGCACTGTATGTTTGCTTACCTTTTCAGTGCTACTATTCTACACTTGGCTGATCAGAAATTAAGAGATTTGGAGACTATTTAGAACGTTTTCAGGTAGTTGTGAAGTGTGCCATGTTTTGCCAGTCTGCTATAAATGTCCATTATCCTTGAAATCAAGTATGTTCAAGCAATGTAAAAGGCTTTATTTTTAACATATTTTAAGATTTTACAATCATGCTCAACTGCACATCAAGCTTTCTTATGCAGTTACCCTCGAAGTCTACAGATAAAATTTCTGTCCTTATCACAATTGTCCTTTATAGTTAACAAACATTTATTTTCTTGAGTTTTTAGTACATTACAAGCCATTGTGCCTAGTTTATTTACTTGCTTTTGCACCTCCTTCATTAATGTTAGTAGTTTATGCTAGAGCTGTTGATTAATTGCAGTTAACTCATGCAATTAACTCAAAAATAATTAACTGCGATTAAAAAAAATTAATCATAGTTAATTGCCCTATTAAACAATAGAATGCAACTGAAATTTATTAAATATTTTTGGATGTTTTTCTACATTTTCAAATATATTTATTTCTATTACAGTGCAGAATACAAAATTGAACACCGCTCACTTTATATTATTATTTTTATTACAAATATTTGCACTGTAAAAGTAAACAAACAAAATAGTATTTTTCAATTCACCTCATACAAGTACTGTAGTGCAATCTCTTTATCCTGAGAGTCTAACTTACAAATATAGCTTTTTTTTGTTACATAACTGCACTCAAAAACAAAACAATGTAAAATTTTAGAGCCTACAAGTCCACTCAGTCCTCCTACTTTTTCAGCCAATTGCTAAGACAAACAAATTTGTTTATATTTATGGGAGATACTGATGAATGCTTCTTATTTACAAAGTCACTTGAAAGTGAGAACAGGCGTTCGTATGGCACTTTTGTAGCTGGCGTTACAAAGTATTTACATGCCAGATATGCTAAACATTCATATGCCCCCCTCATACTTTGGCCACTATTCCAGAGGACGTGCTTCTATGCTGATGATGCTCGTTAAAAAATAATGCATTAATTAAATTTGTGACTGAACTCCCTGGGGGAGAATTGCATGTGTCCTGTTCTGTTTTACCTGCATTCTGCCATATATTTCATATTATAGCAGTCTTGGATGATGACCCAGCCCATGTTTGTTTTAAGAACACTTTCACAGCAGATTTGACAAAATGCAAAGAAGGTACCAATGTGAGATTTTTAAGGATAGATACAGCACTTTACCCAGGGTTTAAAAATCTCAAGTGCCTTCCAAAATCTGAGAGGGACGAAGTGTGGGGCATGCTCTCAGAAGTCTTAAAAGATCAATACTCAGATGTGGAAACTACAGAACACGAACCACCAAAAAAGAAAATCAACCTTCTGCTGGTGGCATCTGACTCCGACAATGAAAATGAACATGCGTTGGTCCGCTCTGCTTTGGATTATCGACCAGAACCCTTCATCAGCATAGATGCATGTCTTCTGAAATGGTGGTTGAAGATGAAAAGACATGTGACTCTTTAGTGCATCTGGCACATAAATATCTTGTGATGCCAGCTAGAACAGTGCCATGCGAACAATGCCTGTTCTCACTTTCAGGTGACATTGTAAAGACATGGGCAGCATTACCTCCTGCAAATTGTAACCAAACTTGTTTGTCTGAGGGATTGGCTGAAGTAGGACTGAGTGGACCTGTAGGTTCTAAAATTTTACATTGTTTTATTTTTGAATGCCGTTATTTTTTGTACATAATTCTATATATGTAAGTTCAACTTTCATTATAAAGAGATTGCGCAGCAGTACTTGTATTAGGTGAATTTAAATATACTATTTTGTTTTTTACAGTGCAAATATTTGTAATAAAAAATAAAGTGAGGACCGTGCACTTTGTATTCTGGGTTATAATTGAAATTAATATATTTGAAAATATAGAAAACATTCAAAATATGTAAATAAATGGTATTCTATTATTGTTTAACAGTGCAATTAATTGTGATTAATTTTTTTAATCATGCGATTAATTGTGATTCTTTTAATCGCTTGACAGCCCTAGTTTATATACTCTTGCTGTCCGTGTGTGTTATGTGCCTCCCCTCTGTGCCCAGTCCACAGAGGATGTGCGTCTGTTACACCCAGAGCTACAGAGCCTGCCTCTTTCTTTAGCTCATGCTGTGGAGACTCATGCTTTCAGTTCTGGGGATCCCTAGTCGATCCCTGTGTTGGCCAAGATGGCAGATGTCATATGTGCACAGGTTTAGGGACAATTTATGTGCTGCTGCACAGCCAAAATGGGTGGGACTCGCACATTTATTTATGATGTCTACAGTAATAGTGTCTATTTTTGTTTGACTTCTAATTTCTGGGCAATAAAAGGGTGAATCTACTTTTTAATTAAAAACAAATAAAATAGGTTTTGAATCTGAAGTTCCATATTCAACAATAGACTGATTATGTTCTACATTACATAATAAATCTGTAAGACACTATATACTGGACTCCACCTGTACTGAGTACTTGTATAATCTAATTTCCTTTTATCAGTTTATTTTATTAATTATCTGACTGAATCAGTGTGTATATATATATATATATATATACACACACATTTAAAATTGCCATTTGACATAATCATCTTTATAACTAGAGTGTAGATTGTTGGTGACTATGTGTACACATCTGTTACATTATTCATATTTTTATTTTAGGAAATACAATTAACATGACTTCAAGTTCCTGAATGAATGTACTGAACTGTTTGTTACAGCTTTGCATGATATCAGAGCCATAACCCTTTGCTCCTGTTTCATAGATGGCTACACAACAGATGACATTGAATTTTACTGGCGTGGGGGTGATAATGCAGTCACAGGAGTGACAAAGATTGAACTGCCACAATTCTCCATTGTAGACTTCAGGCTTGTCACCAAGAATGTTGTTTTCTCTACAGGTTTGTAGAAGGGGAGTTTAAGGGGAACTGTATTTGCTCACTGAAAATAATTTTAGAAGTAGATTTGTTGCAGGGGTGCAGTCCTTGATCTGAATGAAAATTTAACAGGAATAGCTTAGAGAAACAATTCTGAATTTGCAAATGAGATATTCTGATGGAATGTTGACAGTATAGTTCATGCAACATCACTGATGAATTGACACAGAGAATTCCTGTGTGTTTGGCCCTCATGACCTTTCATTCTTATTAGGAAACATTAATCTCTAGTATTATGGCTCACTCCAGTAAAGTATATTGTCTGGCTTCTGCAGTAAGTTAGCCCATGAAAGCTGAAGAAATTGGCTGTGCATCTCAGCTAGCTAAATTCTTCCAGACATAACCTAGCCCACAGGAAAACCTTTCTGTCTCTCTTCTCTGTATTTTGGTTGATGGAGCCAAGCTACGGAGGTCTTATGCAAATTAGTTCACCTTCTGCTACACGAGCTTCTAATCCTGGTTTTGTAATTCTTCCTTGGTCGACAATGAAATGATTTTCAGCAGGGCTGGGAAGACACTATGTAGCCCAAAAAGGGGAAGCAGAATTGGCAACATATGCATTAAAAAAAAAAAAAAAGCCTGTTAATATTTTCTCCACGTGGATTGGGTTTTTATGCTTCTTAGAGCCCTTGTGGATTTGTCCCATTAGCATTTCCCTTTTCTAAATCCACCTTCAAGACACTGGACTGTGCTAACAGAGATGTGCTCTCTACTTAGGAGAACTGAGTGTAACTCCAGCTGGAGCTATTGAAATAAAACCAGTGTCAGTACTATTTGGTCTTCAACCTTCCATTTTGATCGCTACATTTCTTTTATGGCTTCACTTCTCCCCAAGGAGGAGGCTTTCTTTATTATTTGAGGGACTTAAATCTTGGGTGCTTGATCCATTTGGGACACAGCACCTAGATCTGGTCTTATATTAGTGTAAATCAGAAGTAACTTCATTTAAGACAGTGTAGTGACACCAATATGAGAGAGGTAGCAGAATCATACCGGTACTGTTCATTTGACTGTTGTTTCCTAAGTAACTGACATGGCTGCTGTCTGTCTGTAACCAAATTCAGGAAAATCCCACTCACTTGCTCATTCTGAGTGAAGTTCTTCAAAATCAAAAGTCCTGAAATCTTCAAAATAGCGGAATTTCAGTGTGCATAGGCCAGTGAGGGCCTTGTGCACCAGGGTCACTATCACCCTGCCTGAGTCGCACTCCTGCAATACTCCTTAGCGCCTGGTGATCATATATGGCACTTCAGATCAGGGGAGGCTCCAGGCACTAGCGCAGCAAGCGTGTGCCTGGGGCAGCAAGCCGCGGCAGGCGGCCTGCTGGTCGCCGTGAAGGCGGCAGTCAGGCTGCCCTCAGTGGCATGGCCATGGGAGGTCTGCCAGTCCCACGGCTTTGGTGGCAATTGGGTGGCAGGGACGCCGATGGTGTGGCACTGGTGGACCTCCCGCAGGCATGCCACCAAATTCACGTTACCAGTGGACCTCCCACAGGCACGCCACCGAAAGCCACCTCACTGCCATGCTTGGGACAGCAAAATAGATAGAGCCGCCCCTGCTTCAGATAGGGAAGATTGCTTGACACTTAACTTGGTATTCAGTAACCATGTAAGACTGAAGCCTTTGCACAGTTTGGCATTCTAAAATGTATTTTGACAGCTGATTATAGGAGATTTTAATTATCAGCAGCTGTAAATCTATGTATTACTGACTCAACACGTTTAGTACAAAATACTGTTGAAAACAGACTTCATTACAAAATCTGCAGTTGGTTGTCCCCAACAGGGCCGGCTCCAGGGTTTTTGCTGCCCCAAGCAGCCCCCCCCACCCCCCCAAAAAAAGCCCCAATCGCAATCTGCAGCTCTACCGCCGCCACTTCAGTCTTCGGCGGCATTCATCGGCGGGTCCTCCACTCCGAGAGTGAGTGAGGGACCCGCCACTGAATTGCCGCCGAAGACCCGGACATGCCACCCCTCACCGTTGGCTGCCCCAAGCAGCTGCTTGCCTGGTCCTCAAGCTAAGGCAATTTTGTGTGTACGCTAAATCTGTAACATGGGAAACAGAGTGTGAAACTGAAACGATGCAAAGAATTTTAAGGGTATACTAAAATAAATTACGGCCATGCCTAAATATTCCCTTTTTAGGTGCCTACCCAAGGCTGTCTCTCAGCTTTAAACTTAAGAGAAACATTGGCTACTTCATTCTGCAGACCTACATGCCTTCCATTCTGATCACTATCCTCTCCTGGGTTTCATTCTGGATTAATTATGATGCCTCAGCTGCAAGAGTTGCTTTAGGTAGGCATTTTTACTCCTATCATGCATTGTGTATTAGTAGAATATATTTTCTTGCTTCTGGTGTAACGTATAATGCATGATTTGGGGGAAAAAAAAAGTCTCTGTTGGGTTTTTTTGCCTAGCTTGTTAAGCTTTGTATTATCTGATTCAGCATTTAAATAATCATAATTTAAATAAAAATTGAAAGTGATTTCATGTCTGAATTAGCTAACTATATAATCATTGTAATTGGAATTAGCCTGATTGTCTCAATCTAGTTTTTTTTATTGCACTTGCTTTTAGTCTAAAAATAGCATGTATTTTATTTGTTTCTGCTCGTGGAAGTCCAGAGCAAGCCTACAGTACTGTAGTATGAAATATACATTGCTTTTCCTTTCAGATGTGAAGTAGATACAATTGTGGCAGGGCTGTGCATTTGACTAACCAATCTCCCTTGCCTGGTAGAGGGCTTCCTCTCCATAGTGTTACCTTAAATTCCACAAGCAAAACAATTCTTCTTATAATGCTGAGAACACTGCTCTTTATATTAATGTATCTCATCAATTATCCTTTCAAGGTCTGTTTATATTATGCCCCTCATCACAGTATATGAGCACACATTGCAAATATAAATGTGAATGGTGCTTGCCAAAAGTTAACACAAATCAAGCCCACTCCTGTTGATACTTCCTCTATCCATGGAGGAACTGGAGCCTGTAGGGAGGAGTAGGTGACATCATGGTACTATTGAATCCAATGGGAATTTTGCCTCTGACTTCAATGGGGCCAGGATTTCTTCCCAGGAATTCAAATCTAAAGACAGGTAGCAAGAACATTCTAGAGGAAAGCAGTAAGGCAAGACGTAGTGTGTCTATGCTAGCAGCTGATAACCCAGGTAGCTAGGAGGGGCTACAGTTCCCATTAAGAAAGCATATTTGCATGAGTCAAAATTACTGTGTATTTGTCTTTAGACAACTACAACTGTAATAAGTTGCACTAACACCACGCTTTTTTAACAAAGAACAAAAATACCTTCCTAATATCCCTGCAGTGCTGGCATTTAAAGATTGAGTGATAATGATAGAAGATTAACATGAATATAATCAATAGAACTGTCTTCCTTTTTCCAGGAATCACAACTGTGCTCACTATGACAACGATCAATACTCATCTTCGAGAGACTCTTCCCAAAATTCCCTATGTGAAAGCCATTGACATGTATCTGATGGGATGCTTTGTCTTCGTTTTTATGGCCCTGCTGGAATATGCATTGGTCAACTACATCTTCTTTGGCAGGGGACCCCAACGTCAAAAGAAAGCAGCAGAAAAAGCTGCCAGTGCCAACAATGAGAAGTTGCGAATGGATGTCAATAAGGTAAATTGAAGTGGGGATATGTTTTAGCCATTCATAGCGACCACGGCCGATCCACTTCTTCCAAACAGAGCTTAACAGTATAATTTCTTGTGTAGAACATATCAAGTCGGAGTCCTAGAAACATGTCTTAGCTCTGCAAAGCATTAAACTTCGCTATCTCAGCAATGCATGCTGCCTTCTAGCTGGAACTATGATTGTTAGAATGTTCTTTTAAAGCGCAGACTAGGAATAGCCTGAGCTCAGAGATGCATTCTCACTCAAAATGGAGGTAGGAAAGCTTCAAAATAAACCACAAAAATTAACCTGTTCCTTAGAGGCCTTAGTGAGCAAATCCAAAATGATGGCTATAAGCTCATGTGTTAGAAAGAGCTGTATGAAACCTTGGTAACAAACCCCAAACTTGAACCAGATTCCTAAAACCTTTCAGAGAAACTGAAGTGATGGGACGTGGGTTTTCTTTTTTAAGGAAACTATTGAAATTTGGTGGGTTTGCATGTTATCAGCTACAAGTGTCTCAAATATTCTTGGCAAAATGCAAAACGACTCAGAATTATGGTGTCAATTTTTATGCATACAGTTTGAATCTGAAAATAGGCCCATTGGGGTGGAGGGAGTTGCTAAGATACTTGCTTTTTTCAAGTGCATGCATTCTTTTTGTGTAATGAAAATGAGGCCATTATTCAAAGTAGCAGTTTCGGTAAAATTTCACATAAAGCAAAATTAGGGGGCAAGCACCAAATCATGCCAACCATAAAATGGCAAAAAACATGTATAAATCCACAAAACAAAATAAAAATTGTGATTTCTCTCAGAGTTCTAATTTTCGATCAGAGGCCAGATGAAATGTACAGATTTCAACTGGCTTTTCTTTTAATTTGGGTGGTTTTTCACTTGTGTCACTCAACATGAAACTCAAAGGGTACAAATTCAAAACTAGAGGAAAAAGTTTGCATGGAAGGAAATGGAGAAGTTTCACACAGCTCTGTGGGCGGAATATTTAATATCTGCCCAGATTTTTATGCTGATGTACTAAGTGTGGGTGTAGGGTAATGGGAAGGGGGTATGTATTTTTAACAGCAGGCGCTAATATTCCACTATCACCTGGCACCTAAAAAAACATTCTTTACTGAATGTTTTCAACTAGAGGATTATATTTAATGGCTCAGATTTCATATACTAGCTATGCTTTTTCTGTTTTAACTTTATTTTGTGTCATATGAGAAAACCATAAGACAACTGCTTTTATCTAATGGGATTGTAGCATGCAAATGAATTAAGGCAAATGCATGAAGATTGGTATTTACTTTGATGTTTCACTCTTACAACTCATCCCATTCACTCTTCATCATTCCAGTGTTCATAATAAAATTCAATGAAAACCAATTTTAAAAAATCACAAGATTTTATTTCACTTGTTTTTTTTAATCTGGTTTTCCTTTAACAAACAGAACCATGCCCCTCAAAAACCCAACAGGGTATTTTTGTGTAAACTTAAAAAGCACTTTATTTCTTGTTAGAATCTTAGGAAAATCAAAATATATACTGAACACAACACAGAGAATTGTGAATAAATTTACACATCTTAGAGTTCTATCATCACCATCCAAACTAACTTTGCTCTCAGAAGGCCTAATTCAAAACCAACTGAAATCAATGAAAAGATTCAGGCACATAATTATTGTCGTGTCATCTGAGCTACCGGGTGCAGTTTGCACTGTCTGTCTTTGCAGCTCACAGGTTCCCTTGTGCTATCCCCTCTGTATAATTATCCCCACACACAGTCAGTCACATAATGGCATGACCAATAACTTCATCCAGTGACAAACTGCACCCATTTGGCTCATACTGTTAATCTCAAAATTCAGGCACTAACAAGCACATTGATATGGATCATATTCAGAGATTCTCAGTTTTTAACCCTTCATCTCAATGAGTTAAATAACTTCAGTGAGGGTCAAATTCTTTCCTGTGCCAGAAATTAGAGGTGTCAGAGAGTCAGTTACAACTTCCTGATTCTGACTGTTTTTGCTGGCCCGGAATTGAAGCAGACTAGGGCCTGCTCTAGTTTATGCCAGGTGGGAGTCAATGGAGTGGAGTGGAGCAGAGATCCACCCTGCCTCTTCCCTCCAACAATGCATCCCCTATGCTGGGCAGGGAGGGGGCAATTGATGCAGAAGCTGGCTCTGCCAGCTTTCCCTAGCTGAGCTTTTGCCCTTGCCAACGGAATTTTCAGTTGTCCAGTTACAGCCAGAATCTCTCTTATACCTCTGGAGCAGCACAAAAGTTCTGGATCCTTATTGAAAATCTGGCCCATAATCTTTAAATTGTCATACAGCTGTACTACTACAAACATCATAGAGAAGTGGGCTAGAAAGAGGATCCATAATCACTGGAAATATTGCAATTCACCAGGTTGGTAGATTTATATTTTGTAGAACTACTCATTTGTCCAATAAATCTGGAATATATTTCCTCAAGGTTTAACATAGAAACCAGCAGAGGGTCACATTTTTCGTGCTACAACTCCTCTACCCCTAGAGGGAATCAGTGGAAAAAATGAATACATCTCTGGCTTACACTGTTGAACTCCCCTGTAGAGTCCTGCGTGGGACTATTTTTTTAATCCCACTCCCATCCCGCCCTGCAATAACCACTCCCATCCACTCCTGTATTGTTTCTTGCATTTTTATCCTGCTCCCAGCCACAAAAACCTTAAATCCCACAAATCTCGCCAGAGAGATGGATTCACCTATGCTACTAAAACCAAAAAAACCCACTGTCAGTTTTTATATAGACAGAATTTTTACCACTGAAAGGATAAAACAAATCTTGCTTAAACCATGTAAAAATACTTTAACTCCGGTTATAATAGACATCAAATCTCTTTCTATCCCTCGCTTAAATTTAAGTATTAAACATTTTAAAATGTTTTCTTGCAAATTATCAGTCTTTTTTTTTTTTGGCCTCCCAAACCCTCCTGTAAGAAAATATATTTTACCTACTCCTGCTATTATGGCAGCACATCCTGCAGGACCTGTGTGCTACAGGGCTTTGCTTCCTTCCAGGCAGCTGTTCCAGGGCAGGCAGAAACATTGGCAATCTGGCTCCATTTGCTCCTTGATATCCAGGAGTAGAGAGTTCCAGAATCAGTAGAAAGGCACAGGGGCTTGTTTTTTTATGTCCAGGGCCTGCTGTGAATCCCTTGTGATCTGTGTGGAGGTTGAGGGTTCTGAGAGTCAGAAGTATTAATCTCTGGTTTATGACATTGAACTGAACCCCACCAGCCCTCATCCAGGAGCTCCTATAAACTTTTCCATATGACAATGTGTTCTAATCTAATGTTTTCAATTATATTTCATTCTATATTCATGCATAATGTCTTGCATCTATTTATCTTTCAGAATTCAGGTAGGACAGAAATGCAATGTCTTCCTTTTTTTAATTTTTGTGGTCCTATATCCTTTTTCTTTGTTTTGTTTTTTGCAGCGTGTAGTTTCAATAATAAAATCAAGGGGAGTTAAAAAGTACACAAGAGCAAGGAAAATTTCACAATAGATTATCTGGAAATATGTAACCATGGACTAGTTAAAAACAAATCCTATATGACAAGCTTTATTTTACTTCATAGCCACTTTAGCTTGGAAAGACCATGTAGATGATCAAGCCCCACCTTCCTGCAGTAGGCAGGAATTTCCCTTCTGTATTTCTCAGGTGTTTTGTCCTGACCTGTCTATATTTTAAAGTTGAAGCTTCATCAGCTGACCTCAGCAATTTATTCCATGTTTTAACTCTTTTAACAACCTTTCTCCTCATGTCAAGTCTCATTGTTTTTCTTGTAAGCAATTTCAGACTATTACTTCCAAGTTTGCCCTCCTGTGCTGACTTTAACAGTTCTCATTTCCCTTTATTGCGGATGCTCAAGTCATTTGCAGATAGTTAACACACTCTTTTTTGACCGCTCTTTTCCAGGCTATATGCATATATATTTAGTGTTCCCAGGCTATCCTCATACCATGTGATGTTTCCTCCTACCTTTGTCATCTTGGTAGTACCTTCAATTTATTATCCTTTTCATACTGAAGTGCCCAAAATGATACACAGTATTGCAAGTGCTGATGTAATAAGGATGAATAAAGCAGGAGTATTGCCTCTCTGCATGTTGGAGACATAATATGACTTATACGCCCCAACCTAATATTATATTGGATTTTATTTTCTAACCGTGAACTCCTCTATCTGGCTAAGAATAGCATTAGAGGTCAATAAACCTTTCTTTCCGTTTTGTATGGACATTTAGAATTATTTTGTCACAAATGTATAATCTTTCTTTTATTTTAGTGAAAAATCTCATTTTTATTAGTTTGTCCTTATAGTTCCTAAAATGCTTTTGCATTTTTCTATGCCACCTCTAGCTTTGACCACCATTCCCTATTCTCTACTTTGTCTTCCAGGTCTTTTATAAAGATATTAAACAAAATGGGACCGAATTCCGATCCCTGGATCCCACTGGAAATCTCTCCCCAACTAGACGGACTACCAATTACGATTACTCTCTGTATACGGTTAGATAGCCAGTTTTTGATCCATTTTAATTGTATTTTTGTCCAAGACATCTTGTGTTGGCTACCCTCCCCTATGATACTGTATCAAGTGCTTTTCTGAAATCCAGACGTAATGTCTACTGCATTCCCTTTATCTACTAATTTTTCAATCATATCAAAATGCACTATGAAACTGGTCTGGCAGGATTTGTTCTTAACCCATGTTTAACACCATGATGCTTTTGCTTCTAGATTATTATAATTTTGTTCCCTGTTTGCTTCATTACTTTGCAAAGGATGGATGTGAAGTTTTAAGGGTGGAAACAAAAATGGTACCAGGTTGGCACACTTCCATCTTCTGGGACCTCAAGGTCTCCACAGCTTATATAGATATTAGCTGATGATTATTATCTCAGTATCCCCCAGAATTCTGGGGTGTAGGTCTGCTTGCTATTAGACTTGCAGGTTCTTCAAGTAACTTTTTGCAAGGTTCTATCTCTTTTGAAGTTGTGGATTTATTCTTACATTGTTGAGCCTAGTAATGCTGTCTTTGCTGTTATTAAATAGGGGTATGTACTAAATGCATTAGTTCTGCCATCTTCTATCACCCTCACTGACTTCCTGACTGCTTAGCAGAAATTTCATTTTGGATTTGTCTTATCCTTGATGTAGCTTATAGCTCTGTCCCCATTAGTAAGCAATATTTTCTACTGTCTCTGCTTTTCCTTCTCGCATGCAGGACATGTAATCCTGACTAGATAGCTCTTGACCTTCTGTTTCCAATATAGCTTCTTTTTAGCCCTGAATTTATCCAAGCAGCCTATGGTTTGCCAAGCTGAGCTTCCATCATTATGTCCTTCAGAATTGTCAATATTTTCTCCACAAATATTCTCATTAGTACTCCATCCCTCTTGACTCAGACTAACACTTTTA
Source organism: Chelonoidis abingdonii (assembly GCF_003597395.2). NCBI lineage: Eukaryota > Metazoa > Chordata > Testudines > Testudinidae > Chelonoidis > Chelonoidis abingdonii. Next base: position 87,211,334 of record NC_133775.1, read on the forward strand.
GTGGCTTCTCTGGAGGTATAACAAACCTTGAACACTGAAATGGCAATAATAATGATTAGCAGAACTCCCTCATTGCAACATGACGATTTAGTGGATGTTATAGATGGCACAGTAAAGCATATAGTAAACATGCTGGGCTAATTGCAGATCTGTTCTATACCCTCTTCTTTCATAAATTAGTGTTCAAGGGCCTTGCCAGTAAAAAGCTTGCCTGGGGAGACTGTGGTGGTGGAAAGCACTGTGAAGTACCTTTCACCAGCAGAGTGGGGAAATGCTACCTCAAAACTGTGAGGCAGCACAGGCTAGGAAGAAGGGGATATGGGCAGTGCAGCAGGAGATATATTAGCACAGAGTATTTCTGGTACAGCTTTCGCAAAGGGACTCTTATTTAACAGAAAGCTAAAACTGACTCTTTGTGTGGAGCACTGAAATAAAACCGTGTTTTCCTTAAGTTCCCCCAGGAGCAAATATACCTTCCTTCTGGAAATGTTGAAACCCATAATACAATATTCAGACGGAACCACATCTTTTTAGATTTTAGTTACAGTAGAAATGTTGCCCCTTTAAGGCCAACTGTGGAGCTTAGGGAGGCAAAGGGATTTTGAGAAACTGTTTCACCAACTACGCAAATGAGAGCCACCATAGTTTGGCTGGGGAATAAGACACACATTCCTTGCGTGCACACCCCTGTGCAGCCATGGGTCTCACTGGACCATGGGTCTGGATGTGAGGGAAGAGGGGAAAGCAGGGGATGCACATTTGCTACTCTCCCTGCCAAGTAGGTAGGTGGGGAGGTTTTGGAGTGTACCACGCCGAGTTGCACACATCTGAGGCTCTCAGATCTGAACTAGCACAAGGAGGAGATTATGGTTTAAATGGTGTAGAGCCGGATATGCTAGTGTCTTACCAGCTGAGACTACTCCTTTGCTGGACAAATTGCTGACTGTTTATGCCAGATTTCTAACCCTGTCATACCACCAGAACAGCTAGAGTGAGAGTCAGGATCTTGCCCTAAGTATTAAAGTGGAATAACTATATTCCAAGGTCACTAAGCACAGAGATGAGAGAAATAAGGTGGAAGCATGTTTTACTTTAGATGAAGGGAGGCTGTAGTGAAGAGGAATGGAGAATGGCACGGGCATGTAAATAGTGTACATACTGCACAGTATAGAAGGACTGAGGAAGAGGCCTCTTACTATGCGGTCAGATTCTTTCATCCTTATTCATACTGAACAATACTTCATTCCTATGTAGTGCTATTGAAATATTTGGGGCTAGTCGTAGAGTAGAGTATATTCAACATGAGTCAGGACAGCAAAATCTGGCCCACATACATCAAGAGCCTTGGAAAACAAGATGAGTTTAAAACAAACACACACTCAATTACTGGAACATGCAGCATTCTGTTACATCACCACTTTCAAGGGCCTGAAAAGTTCCATTTAATATCTTCTGTATCACACATGCCCCTTTGCTCTGTGCTTTGGGGGGCATTCAGCACCAACAACACTCTGCTAAATTGTCAGCTAAAACATTTTTTTACTACCTTATAAAGATGAGTGTTTTGTTTACACTACTACGAAAACTGTATTGGGAGTTATTCTTGATGCCGAGCCTGAGGCTATCCTCCTTGCTGAATCAGATTACGAGATCTGTCATAAAAATGGACAGCGATAATAAAAGCACCATAAACAGAGAAGCCCAGTATTGACCCCACATCTTTCATCCTAAATTTGCCATTCACATATCACAGAAGAACACCTGAAAACCAAATTAAAAAAAAAAAAAAAGTAAACCCTCTGCCCCATTATCTAGGAGTTTGATATGAATGCAGTTTGAGAAAATTCCATTCTTAGCCTGTGGCCTTTTACAGAAATGATCAGAAGGTGACTTGTCTCTACAGTCTATAGTGATATTCCAACTCACATCAGAATAAAGGTCAAGTCAGCTATGTGGGGTTTTCTGTCTGGGGCTGTGATCCTCACAATGCCATCTTTAATTCATGTAAGAACAGTGTGCACACATTCTGCTTGTTTAAGGCACATCATGGTACTTGCATCATCTAAGAACCTGTCATCCACCACTGACCCTAAATTAAGAAACTCGCCCATATAATTCTTATGCATTTCAGCTTTGTATTTCAGATTTTGTAACAGCAGACACAACTATGCCAAACAAAACACTAATACAGTCAAGTGTGAGAACTTTAGGCATATCAAGCTTATTGCAAATAAAACATAGGGGGACCTCCGCCTAGTTACAACAGGGAAGGGACTGGAAATCACACTGCTAGATTCTGCCTGGTCCTACCAAAGATTTCAGCCTTGTTACCTTGAACAAGTCATTTGCACCTTTTTAAAATCAGTATAGTAAACCTTACCTTTCAGGGTACTGTGCATAAGAATGTTGAGATTATTGGCTGAAGCAAGGGCCATTAATATTATCATCATAGGGATGTACAAAAATACCACATACGAATTCATTATCCTCATGTCTCAGTGATGTCTGAAACCTTTATAAAATCTGATATTTAGATAAATTAAATTTGTTTTAGTGTTTTTAAGGTTTTTATTATTATTTTAATTTAGAGAGAGAAACATTTCAAGTAATCTAAAATTCAATCATAAGCATTAGGATAACTGCGATTTACCTATATGTAGTTTTGATGAGAGAGATAATAGATGTCTTTGAATCCATCTTTTGCAACATTTCCCCACCAGATAACTATAAATTTTGAAAAAGCATCAGAGAATCCTGTGGCACCTTATAGACTAACAGACGTTTTGGATCATGAGCTTTCGTGGGTGAATACCCACTTCGTCAGACGAATATAGTGGAAATTTCCAGGGGCAGGTATATATATGCTAGCAAGCAAGCTAGAGATAATGAGGTTAGTTCAATCAGGGAGGATGAGGCCCTGTTCTAGCAGTTGAGGTGTGAAAACCAAGGGAGGAGAAACTGGTTCTGTAGTTGGCACTGTGAATGGCACATTGTTTCTGACTCACCCTCTGACCATTCACTCCTCCATTATCTGCAGGGCTAGAAACTGGACACATTACCTATAGAAATGAGAGAATTTTCCTTGTTTCTTGCTCCATAAAGTTCTGAGGTATCAGACAATAAAAGTGTAGAACTTTTAATCGTAGAAAAAATACTTTAGGTCATTTTTAGATGGCAGCATGGCTCCCTCTGAGTCCGTTAGACTAGCACTCATGATAACTAAAGCACACTGCTTTACAGCCAGAGGGCTACAAAAGAAAATTCCAAAAGCCAAATAATTTAAAAAACACTTGTAAAATACATAATATATACTAAATATATAGTGTGGTGTGGCATAACAATTTTATCAGCACTCATTTGAAGTGACCTGAATAACCCATGTGTTTGGCCAGTTGCGACTTGAAAATATTGATATCCTGTACATAATAATTGAGAGTAAACTGTTAGTCATTTTGTACTTTTTTCCAAGATACAAAAATTTTGTTTGATTTTCTGGGATTAAACCCAAGATGTTCTTAAAATACATGGAGTGAAGATGTTGATATAGAGTCCTATGTTGCACGTGCTCTGTATATGTGTACGTGTGCATGTGTGCGTGCAACAGATTTTTTCTATACATTGTCAGTTATAGATCTACAATATAGACATGCACATATACACAAGAGCTGGTAAATAATCAGAAGAAAATTTCCACCAAAAATCATTTTTCCCACCCTATTTTTAGTTGATCATTTGAATTTTCTGGAATTTACAGAGTGGCTATATATATATATATGTGTGTGTGTGTGTGTTATAGCTAATCTGAACCTTTAAAAATATCAAATTTCCAAGTGAAAATGGCAAAAAGGGGCAAAACAATGTATTCCCTTTCTTTACCAACTGTAGAATGAGTGTACATATAAATCTAAATATATGATGTATATATTTTTGACATCCATGCACAATTTTACTTGGAAAAGAGCCTAAAATGCCTCTGTTTCTTCTGCAACAGAAACCCTCATTCTGTTCTTGTCACACGTATTTCCCCCAAACATGCCCTAAAACTAGAATATCAAGGTACAGGTAAGCCACACATCATTGTTCTAATTCTAACAAATTAAATGATAGAGGAGCTTTTCTAATTACTTTACAACAGAGCACTGCTAATTTTAATGGTGCCAAACTATCAGTGAAGCCCACAGTCACAGACAATTTTTCAGACCTTGAAATCACTCCTTTACTCATTTTCTTTCATTTGTGTTTACAAATACATTTCTAGCCCCTTCCTTGTGAAGATAACCTTCAAAAATATAAACATTTTCCTTTGGCTAGAAATTTGCATAATTCTCCATAATAATCATGAATGCAGTTCTGGCCCTGTTGGTGTCAAGAGAAATGTCACCACATTTCTTATTCACAGTTTTGCCACTGCTGCTTAAGGCCAGTGACACCTGTGCCTCCCTTAAGCTTTGATTAGGGCGCCAAAGAATCATAATTGTGACACTCTCCAAAATCCTGAAGTTAAACCTGCATCCAAGCAATTATATCATATGAAGATGAATGGAACATGCTATGCAATCTTTTCTCCATTTTCTTATCTTCTAAATTGTGATTAAACATCCCCATGTGCCTGAGTGCTTGCCACATAAAGCTTCATATATTTGACTTGACTTCATGGAGGAAAAATAATTTTTCTACATTTTACAGCAGTTTGTTTTGAGAATGGGCTCGATATGCCAAAACTTGTCAACATGATGTTGACTGTCTAGCTTGTGTATCAAAAACACAACTATTTCCAAATGATAGTGTGTCTATCTTTTCAAATTGCTACCACCAGTTAACAATCAAGTATTTCCAACATAGTTGGCTTTTCAGGAAACAGTCAAAGAGCTGCAATAGAGAATTTCAGTTACAAATGTTTGGAGATAAGCCATTTGGTGCTCTTTCTGTAGTGGCTTTTGATGCATACTCCTTATGTTGAGGTACCTCATAAGCTTAATTAATATTAAGATCTCACTCCTGTAGACCCTACTGAGAGCAAGTCTGTGAGAATTTTGCCTTATGTACAAAAACATTTCGATATGCAAGAAAGAAACAAATGTCTTAAAGATACTGAAAACATACATGACACATTTTTGCACATGCTTCCTATTCATCGGCCTGATTCTGTCTTAGTTAGGTCATAACTCACACAACTAATCATCATCTGAAATGCTGCTCAGCCCCTCCTCCCCAGGCTTACATTATCAATTATATTTCATTTCTTTTTAAAAGAAATACATTTTTTGTTCTTAAATTATCATCTAGGGTAATGTTGTGTTCAGTTAATCTGCTACTTAAAAATGAACTGCAAAGATTTCCTTCACAACAAAAACATTTTTGTATGATCCTCCCAAAAGGTAGACATACATAAATGTGATTAGAATAAGATGTGTGATAATGACCTCCCAAATAGAGTGAGAATGACCGCATGGCACCTGAAGTGGGGGGAACGTTGTCTGGGCTTGCGGAAGGAAGGCAGCAATGCTTTATAGCAGAGATGGGAAAGAGGGTCAGAAATTGCTGGAAAAAGTGAGCAATGGTCAGATTTGTGGCACTTACTCATTCCCCAGGAATCTCAGGTCAGAATGCATAAAAGTGCAAGCCCATGGCGTTGGAAGCCCCTTATCCATGCAGCAGGCAAGGCGGAAGCCCCCCTCCCTCCCTGAGAGGTGGCTAATATCAGGTTGGGTTAGGGCTTGCTGCAGGCATTGTGCTAGTCACTCCTTTTTAGGGGGGGCTGGGAAGGAATTTTTCCTTAACCACTAGATTGGCTTTGGCGTAGTGAGGTTTTTCGCCTTCCCCAGAGTGGGTGTCAGGAAGGACCTTTTCTGATAAGAAGAAAAGGTGGTAAACTATATATCGCAACTTAATTTGTAAGTGTTCGGTGGATGTCCAGTGCAGGAACTCCATAGGGAAGGCATCCAATGAACAGATGAATGGCCTAGTAAAGGATTTAAAATCCTGTATCTTCACTATTTCCTAAATGTCTCAAAATTTTTATAGTTTTGCTGAAAATTTACATTTTCAAATTTTCAGTCAGCTCTACTAAAAAGCTTCCTTATATATTACTTCAGGTAAAGGTTTGTTTCCTCCCTCCCCCAGCACACACAATGTCTCCCATTTAAAAAAAAATCAGATAGTTCAGACAGGTCCAATTTTAAACTTCAGAACCTTCAGATTAGTTTCCACTCAGGAAAAAAAAAAGTTTATACTGTATGCACATTTGAGAAAATTTGGTTCACAGTTCTTTTGTTTGCTTTAAGCTAGAACCAGTACAGATTAGAATGAAATGTTTTTTTCCACTTCAGTTATAGTGGTTTATGATGTCATATTTTTACAGATGTCCTTTCTTCTCTGCACTCAGATTTCTTAAAGAGGTGTAGTTGCCTTAAATACGATCAATGAAGTTCTAATTACATTTTTCAAATGCATACTTTTTCTCTTTTTTTAGGTTTCTGAATTGCAGTGTAGCTTAAATAATGTGTTTCTGGTAATAACGGGTATTTAACTTTCCAAATATCATTACAGAGATAAAAAAGGTCTGTTTGTTATGTGTGTGTAAGCTTATTCCTTTGGGATAGCTGAAATACATTCATTATTGTTTTCCTATATATCAGTTCATTTCTGTGTTCTCTTACCTGCTTTGTCTTGTAAAATTCCTTCCTTCTCCTATGAATCTTTTTTCCATCCCCTGAGGATTCATAATAGCTAACAACTATTACATACATTGCTATGGTAGATTTGGAGGGAGGGGCTTAATATTAATGTAATATTTTAAGCTCCGATTCAAGAAAGCACTTAAATGTATGTTTAACTTTAAGAATGTGATTAAGACCCATTAAAATTAAGCATCTGTTTCAGTGCTATCCTGAACTGGTATGGTTCCCTGATTCAGGGACTTAGTTGCAGGTTACAGTCAACTAAAGTTGCTATAAGGAAATGGAAACTGAACACACAATATAAAGGTTTTGTTTATATGCCTAGCCCCTCCCATTTTACTAGGGGATGAGTAGGGCTAAACTTTCCCGGTCTGAAAGTAGGGAGGGATAAGTTGTATCTGTATAGACTGCTCCTCATTGTTCTCTCCACTGGCTGGTTAAGGTGCCTGTGTCCATTTGCTCCTGGAAATAGGTAAGGATAACTGATATTACAAAATGGCTGCTGTAAACTAGTCTAGGGACCAAGCCTGGATATAAGGAGACCAAGAATCACATTTCTGGCCTTTCCCAACAGTGTCCTCCACATTGTAAGCCATGGAGCAAATTCAGCTTTTGATTCAAAAGCCTTTGAAATTAATGAGTCTTTCCATTGACCTCAGTGGCCTTTGGCTCAAACCCTGAGGGAGCATAGAGTCAGGTCCGGAGTGTGGATGTTGTGTGGAAATTGTGGAGTTTTCTGAGTTTTTTTTTTTTTAATCCCCACTGTGATGCCCAAAGACTCCCTCTTTTCCTCTTCTATGCTGCATAACTGTTGCAGAATAAAAGTCCTCACATCCTGGAATGCTGTGAATGTGCAGTGGATATTAAAAACCATACACATTTTTTTAGTTTCTGGTGCGTGGCCATTTTGTATGTTCAGGATACTGAAGCATTTATGACAGATTATGCTCTCAGATGTACACATTCATAGCTCCTACTGAAATTCATAAAAGCAACATACATCTGAGGGTGAAATTAGGCCCTGGGAATTTTGTTGCAAGTAATTAGAGATGTGTAAAGCTCAGCAGTCTTGGTTGACATTGTTTTTTTTTTTTTCTGTTTGTTTTCCAAGTTTCCTACCTGTTTTCCTATCTGTGTGAGTTAAACTGCCTTGATTTACTTTGAGTTTTAGGGTTTAAATAAACCCAAGAACCTGAAGGAAATCACTACTGACTCTGCAGAGTTTTGCTGAATTTCGACCTTGGCCTGAAATCAAACAAAATCACCTGAAATCATAACTCAGCCCATGTTTGCTCACAACTCACCTCAGGGTTAACTACAGAGTCTGTGAACCTCACTCACATTTCAAGTTGTTACAAAATCTGAACCCATGTGAGTTTTGCTTGCTTAATGTCAGGTTTCTTTCTGAAGAATTTCTACAGCTCTGAAAGTAAAGCCCACTTTCTCTATGGAGGCACAAAGCACATGCGCATATTTAGTGGCACAGTTCCATTTTTGGAGATTTTGAAATATTGACCATGCCTTTTGAAGTGCATACATGTTTTAGTTTTAGTAGCACATTTACCACTCCAGAACAGCTACATATAGTTGGGCTGCCATTTGTAAACCATTACATTTTTTGAATATTTTCTAGAGCAGGGGTAGGCCTGGGGTTGCCAACCCCAGTTCTAGAGTGAAATTAGAGAGACTAATACAGAGACTTCCTCCATAATATCTCTGTTCCTTCTTACACACCTTATTCCTTATAGCCAGTTCAATTCCTGTAGATAAGATTCAAGTAGTTTTCTTTCTAGAGGGATTATTTTATGTCCTTTGGCATTTCACTTATGTGAGCCTTTCCAAGCATATTTCCTTCAGTTCCAGCCTAGAGAGTTGATTCTAAGTTGTTTGCTCACAGTATATGTAAATGATGAGGCCCAATAGTACAGTTTAAACCTCTGAACAAATTAGATAATTTTGCTTTTCCTGTCCTGGCAGAGTGAACCAATTTGGCTTTGACAAATTTGGCAGGGGTTAACCTTACCTAATGAAATTGTGCATTATTTCTATGCATTTTTCACCTGTGTTCTTGTTTCACTCAGATTTCACAGAAATACCAGCCATCATATCTTTCTTATATATATCTTCTGTACCACTCTGTGTTTAAAATGAGCAATCAGTATCTGCAAGTATCTATACAATATAGATTAAACAAGAATTTTGTTTGAATACCAGAAAGTAAAGATGTCAATGATATTATGTGTTTTGAATAGCTATGTTATCCATTACAAATATACCTTCTGAATAAATGATGAACACAGCCGGAGATAATACTTCAAAATCCAGATACTGATTCCCTACCAGCATCTAGAGAGAAGAGTGATTGTTTGTGGAAGTGAATCCTCCTAAATGTATATACACATGAGCATGAATGCAGAAGTTGTACTATTTAAGATATTGTACATTGGATAATTAATAAGTGTAACAGGAATTCCTTTAGGTAGCCATCATTTTGGAGTTTCTGTATAGCAGAGAGAATATACAATGGTAACATTTAAACACTCTTCTCTGTGTATTTCTTTTGTTTGGGAGGCCATCAGAAAAGATCAGCAACCCTCTTATAGGGCTCCAGGGTCATTTTTCTCACATCAGCCTGGACCTATGAATACCATTTAGACCATTTATTTTGCCATCCTCCTTATTAGACTGGTGATGAAAACTCTTGCATGTGTGCTGTGCTCTAGGCACTACTATTCCACTTCTGAATTCACCTTTTATTTCCATAGTTCTTATTGCTACTTTTTTCATCATCTTCCCATCCTCCCTTCTTCCCTCCCTCCTCCCCTGGGAATTTCTCCATTATGTTTGAACTCTGTTGTTCACCATAAGGAGTCCTGTTGTATGGTTGAACAACCATTCAGCACCAAAAGATTTTTTTAACCTTCTCCTACTACCTTTGAAACCACTTGTATGCCCACTTCCCCCAAAAATAATTTCTATGATTCTTTTCATATCATCATATCTTCCTGGGTCAGAATGACCACTCAGAAAAAATACAGGTGCATCACTAATTTGTTACCTACAAGTGGCAGGGCCAAGGCAGTAATAGCACCTCTAAAGCCAGAATATACTTATTCTGGTTGTTGGCTTAGAGGGCCCTGTACCTTTAATTAAAAATGCATATCCTATTAATACCCTATAGTGCATTAATTTTTACTGAAAGATAACAGCTATCTTATCTCTAAGGAAACTGGTCTTGATTTTATTAACTTACAGGACAGAAGAATAATTGGCACATATCATTGTCCAGAAATGTATTCAACAAAGGTATCTTTCATTGTTTTTTAAATGTTTTTATCCTTAGAGACATAAAATTGAGGTCCTGACTATTTATGGTCATTAAAGATCCCATGGCACTTTTTGTAAGAGTAGGCACCACAACCCCAAGCCTCCTGGCCAAATTTCAATTTGTGTAATTATGTTCTGCTTATTTGACCTTCCCACCACCACCCACCCACCC
>NC_133775.1:87832876-87905082 GCF_003597395.2 Chelonoidis abingdonii
GTTAGATAAATGTCTATCAGGGATGGTCTAGACAGTATTTGGTCCTGCCATGAGGGCAGGGGACTGGACTCGATGACCTCTCGAGGTCCCTTCCAGTCCTAGAGTCTATGAATCTATGAAGGAAAATATTGTGTCCAACTGAAACTGCAGAGGGATTTTAAATAGGGAGAATTTACCTGCAAAGAATACCAGGGCTAATATCCCTATGTTTTTTGACAAATCTCACGTGATCTTTAATTGTAGAATCATTGAAGTGTAGGGCTGGATGGGATGTCGAACGGTCATGTAGTCTTGCTCACTGCACTGAGGCAGGACCAAGTAAACTTTGACCGTCTGTGGCAGGTGTTTGCCTAACCTGTTTGTAAAAACTTCCAGCAATGGAGATTCTACAACCTCCCCTAGAAGTCTATTCCAGAGCTTAATGACCCTTTTAGTTAGAAAGCTTTTCCTAATATCTTACTTAAATCTACCTTGCTGCAGATTAAGCCCATTACTTCTTCACCTACCTTCGTGACATGAAGATTGATCACAGGCCTCTTTATAACATGTTGGAATATTAATATTAGGTCCCCCATTAGTCTTCTTTTCTAAAGACTAAACATGCCCAGTTTGTTTATTTCCTTTTCTCATAGTTCAGGTTTTTAAAGCTTTTATCATTTTTCATTGCTCTCCTCTGGACTCTCTCTCCAGTTTATCAACATATTTCCTAAAGTGTGATACCTGCATTTGGACACAGTGCTTCAGCTGATGCCTCACCAGTGTTGAGTAGTGCACAACAATTCTCCCCCATCTCGTACACACAGCAGAATGACATTAGCCTTTTTTGCTACTGCATCACATTGTTGATATGTTTAATTTGTGATCCACTATAACCCCCAGATCCTTTTCAGCAGTACACATAAGCCATTTTGTAGTTATGTATTTGATTTTTCCTTCCACAATATAGTACTTTGTACTTGTCTTTATTGATTTTCAGCTTGCTGATTTTCAAACCAATTCTCTAATTTATTGAGGTTGTTTTGAACTCCAGTCTTATCCTCCAAAGTGCTTGCAACCCCTCTTAACTTGGTGTCATCCACAAATTATATAAACCTACTCTCTGCTCCATTATTCAAGTCATTAATGAAAATATTGACTCGTACCAAACCCAGAACTGATTCCTGTGGGACCCCACTAGATACATCCTTCCAGTTTGACAGTGAATCATTGATATGATAAATACTCTTTCCTTATGGTCTTTCAACCAATTGTACACCCACTTTACACTAATTTTATCTAGACTACATTTCTGTAGTTTGCTTATGAAAATGTCTCATAGAACAATATCAAAAGCCTTATTAAAAATCAAGATCTATCATGTCTACTTTTTCTCTCTATCCACTAGACCAGAAACCCCATCAAAGAAGGAATTAGTTTGGTTTGGTGTGATTTGTTCTTGACAAATCCATGCTGCCTACCCTATTATCCTCTAGGTCAGTGGTCTCCAACCTTTTTACACCCAAGATCAATTTTTGATCTAAGGGCAACCCAGGATCTACCCTGCCCCTTCCCGAAAGCCTTGTCCCACTCACTCCATTCCCTCCTCCCCCATTGCTTGCTCTCCCCCACCTCACTCACTTTCACCGGGCTGGGGCAGGCGGTTGAAGTTCAGGAGCGGGTGCAGGCTCTGGGCTGGGGCCGAGGGGTTTGCCGTTTGGGAGGGGGCTCTGGGCTAAACATGGGGCAGAGTGTTGGGGTGCAGGAGGGGGCACAAGGTGCTGGCTCTGGGAGGGGGATTAGGGCTGGGCATAGGTGTAGGAGAGGGTGTGCGGTGCTGGCTCTGGGAAGGGGCTTTGGGCTGGGACAGAGTGTTCAGATGCAGGATGGGGTACAGGGTAATGGCGCTGGGAGGGGGCTCAGGGTGGGGCTTAGAGTGCAGGAGGGGGTTTGGGGTGCAGGAAGGGATATGGGGTGCTGGCATTCTACCTATCTACCAGGCTCAGAACCTTAGAATGCCCTTCAACTCCTCACACTTCATCGTCCCACACAGTATGCAAGCTTGCTCTATGTCCTGCCTCACTGCTAAAACCCTAGGCCATGTCTCTCCCCTATTACAGTGCCCTTGTTACCTCTGGCCTCCTTGCTTCTCAACTCCAGTTTTTCCAAAATACCACCATTAGAGTCGTCCCACCCACAACACTGAACACATCATCGCTCTCTCTGAATACCTTCACTTGCTTCCTATCTTTTACCATCCAATATTCAAGCTCCTTGGGCCTGCTAACTCTCTCACACACACACAAACTCTCCCCACTGATTAACCAGTGTTACGCTGATGTAATTCCATTAACTGCACCGAAATAAGAGAGTGAAGAATAAGGCTTCTTGTCTTCCATCTTCCAGGTGCTTGGCTTCTTCTGTCTCTTTCAGAGTCTGATCCTGAAAGTGTCTGTTTGCTCTCATCTCCCATTGGCTTTAATGAACCTTGAGGATGCTCAACATTTGGCAAGATGAAGCCCTTATACTGCAAGCCCTTTGAGGAAGGAAACATGTCCTATCTTATGCTTTGTAAAATGCTAGGCAACAGTGCAGCATTATAAATATTATGAGCATTATAATCACAACAAATAAACATACGCACAATTCAAACCACCTTGGACTACAACCTTTTTAGGGCAAGGAGTGCTATTTTGTGCATCTTCTACAGCACCAAGCACATTCTCCATGCTTAAAGAAATAGTACTGATGACTGTACAGCAATACAAATGCTATTTAGGTAACTGCAGTTGTAGAAAAAAAAGTGTAGTTCATTTCCAGTATGTTCCACTGCATTATATGCTGGATTTTTTTGCAACATCGCTCAGCATTATCTGATCATGAAACAAAAGACCCTACTAATGCATACATACACACAAGAAGCAAAGTTAAAGCTGCAGTGGGAACCTTAGACCTGGGGTTCTCAACCTTTTTCTCTCTGAGGTCCCTCCAACATACTATAAAAACTCCACAGCCCACCTTTGCCACAACAACTGTCTTTCTGCATATAAAAGCCAGGGCCAATGTTAGGGGGTAGCAAGCAGTGCAACTGCCCAGGCCCCATGGCACATGGGGCCCTGAGAAGCTACATTGCTCAGCTTCAGCCTCATGCTGTGGTCATCCAGCTTTCTGCCCTGGGCCCCAGCAAATCTAATGCTGGCCCTGCTTGGTGCCCCCGCCACCCCTGAAACTTGCTCACAGCCCCCCCAAGGGGCCCCAGACCCCGATTGTGAACTATTGCCTTAGCCCATCCTGGCTTTTGTAACATTACAAGTCATTTTTGCCTATTATTTCCATCACTTTGTTAATTTTTAAAGGAAAAACAAATGGGGAAAAATATTTTTCATGAATAAATAAATTGGAGGAAAGGCATTGGCTGGAGAAAACTGTGCTGGTGATGAAATTGTGACCCCATTCTGTTACCCAATATATATAGATGGGCCACAGAGAGTCCTTTTTCTCCTTGAAGGGGTCTCACCCAGGTACTTAATAGCTCCACGAATGCTTCTGTTCTTAGACCTGGTGAGCCCATGAGGCTGGATTAGTATAGCCCTGATGAGTAAATGAATTAAGCTCCAGTTGCTCACATGCCACTGCAGAGCTCGCCCACTAGTCAAGTAGTAATGAAATGTAAAAGCTGAATTAGATTGTCACCCCTAGAGGTCAAGGGGGAGGCACACTGAGGGAAAGGGGCAGCTTGCATTATGACTGCCTGTGCTGTGCCCATTCTGAGGATAAGTATAAGACTTCTGTTTCCATGGCTGTCAATCCAGTCCCATTCAAAAGCAAAAAGTGGGATTTTCAGACGCACCCAAGTGGTTTAGGAGCATGTCACACTGACTTCCAATGAGATTCCGCTCCTAACTCACTTAGGCCCTTCTGAAAATCCACTCAGAAATTCTGAAATTCCAGAGTCAGTTTTTAACTCCGTGTTTACTCAAAATCTTGCTGATATCAATTATATCAATTCTGAGTAAAGAATGAGTAGGAGATTCAGGATCTAGCCCTCAATTTTTTAGATTTAAGGAGGTAAACATAGAGTCTGATTTTCCACAAAGTGTTGAGTGCCCCCTAAGAGATGTAAGTGGCAGTGGAGAGCACTCAGTCCTTCCCAGGAGGGCTCAGCCCTGGGCGGGACTGGGCCTAGACTGTACATGCACAGAGCACTATTTATAAATACCATAACTGGGGCCACCTAATGCCCTGCTGATTTACCTACAGATCTAGTCCTGAGAACAGAGGATGGAGTCAACTGCCTTTCTAGTACTGCCCCTTCCAGTGTCAACAACCCAAAGAATTTTCTTTGTCAGGTCAGGATCCATACTGAGGGGAAAACGTGCATCATCCTCACATCCTGCTCCACAAAGATCAGGGGGGAAAGGTAATACAACCACGGTATGCCTTTCATGGGGAACAGCCATCCACACTGGGGCAAATCCCCTATTTAAGGAAATAGCCATGTACAAGGAGTCCCTGACAAAGCAGCTCCAACAGATGCACATTGTGACTACACACTGGGCGAAGTGTTAAATCAAAGCCAGGTTTAAGTCTTAAGTTATCTAAGAGGCAAAGCCGAGCACCTGAGAATAGATGGTTTTTCTAAATGTTCACTGCTAGCTCAAAAATAGCTGAGTGCTTGTCATAAAAGTTTCACTAATATTCCCCTTCTGCCTGAGGCTGTGTAGGAGTCAATTTCCTGAAAAAGTTACAAGCATCTAAAAACCAAGGTTTTGAATGGAAGTGTCACCTCAGCTTTAAGTAGCAGATTGCTGCCAGGAAGCTCGACAGCCCAATATGATCCAGGTAATATAATTTAAATATATTAAATTATAACAGGAATGACTGTATTATCAAAGGGAATGTGACCTTGGCTATTTAAAAATCTATAATGGGTGCAGAAAAGTTCTGATATTTTATGTACAGTTAGAGTGATGCTCCCACTGACCAAGACTTGGACCTATGTAAATATCCCCCAACGTCAGTATCATGTCATGCTTAGAACAGCCTCCACCATCTCTTGCAGCAGAGTCTCTCTCTTTCCCTCCTTCAAATTCCTCAAGTAAAATTGTTTTCTTGTGGAAAGCTCCCCAAACTCTGATCTTATCACTGAGATGCTCTTTCCTTTGCAGTGCTAGCCTCTGTATCATACACTGCAGAGGCTCAAGATGGAACTCTTGAACCTGTTCTTGCTTCATCTCTTTCATCTATGCTATCCAAGTACTATTTCAAGGTGAGGACACTCAGCTGCTCCCTGGAGTTGCATAGCATCTCACAGAATTGAGCAAATTGGACACAGTTACAGGCGTAACTAAACAATCATTTTTAATAGCAGCAATGGGGCCAAGCTGCAAAGCTCAGATCCAGATCCCAATTTAAACTCTCACCAAGTTGTTCATATCTGGGATTTTGACCCAGATCATCCCAACG
Source organism: Chelonoidis abingdonii (assembly GCF_003597395.2). NCBI lineage: Eukaryota > Metazoa > Chordata > Testudines > Testudinidae > Chelonoidis > Chelonoidis abingdonii. The sequence goes on from NC_133775.1 coordinate 87,838,319, forward strand.
ATACGCATAAGACATTGATTTCAGATCTGGATCAGATCATAACTTCCCCAATGCTCCGGGTCATTCAGTTCTACTACAGTAACCCTGATCCTGAGAAATATTTGAACTAAACAAGATCTGTTACTCTTCTTCAGCAGCACCCTTCTTCTCCAGCATAGTGAGGTTCTGTTTCTTACTGAATTTTTTTTTTGGCCCTGGCACAGATTTGTTTGGATTTTCTTATATTCTTTGCAGTTTAATTGTGAGAAAATATAAATCAATATTTTATGTTCATTCACATAGCTTTCCCCCTCATTTGTGTGCAGCACCTTGAATAATAAGCCCCTGGATTCTTGATTGTGGCCATCATGCGCTACCAAATACAAATTAGAAATAACAGTACTTGACTCATTTGCTCTTTACACAACAAAAATACTATGGTGTAACCATACTGGCACCTCTGGGTCCCAAATAACCATATTTACTGAATATGTACAAAGGTGCCAGGCCTAGTTACATGCACACTAATGCTCTGGCTGGTTTAGGGTGCCTTCTAGAACACAGTGAGTCCCACAAGAAGACTCTCAAACTATTCAAAGGGATATGATCATATTTCTATATATTAGTACTAACACTAATGACTCTACAGTGAAACTAAAGCCTTCAAGATTCAGTGCCTCACTAACCCTAAAGGGATCTATTACCTCTAGCAATTAAATTTGTACTCTTCTGTTTCACCATGAAGAAACATAAATGCCTCTGCCTGGTATACTGTTCACTATAGCCCGTGAGTGAAAGTAGAATGCATTCCTAAGTGCTGATACTTATGATCATCCACCATTCCACACTAATGAAGCACTGAAACCCATTACAGACGCCTGTAATGTGCGTGACATACAACAGCAAACATGATCACACCACGGTAGTTGGACTGGGGGAGTGAGAAGTCATAGCACATGCTGTTACCATGGTGCTTTTCCTCCCACTATCCAGAACATTACAAGTAAGATGAGTTATGTGATGTACAAAGGGGCAATTTTATTGAGTCCCCAAGAGAGATTGCTTTTATATGCAGTTGTGGATTTCTGGTAGAGAAATCCTGGTAATTACTTTAAGTGATTCTCGCTGTCAAAAATACTGTCAGATTTAGACACTTTACATGTAGACAACTAACTAAGAAGGCATGTCGCATATGTACTTATGTTACAATCGAGCATCCATGGACTTCCTAGCCTCGCCAAACTTTATCAGAGATATGTCAAAGGAAAAAGACAGAACATTTAACCAACAGCTTGAACTATCAGATCCACGTTTTTAAATGTTTAACATCCAGAAGCTGTCATTTTAAAGGGGTTGTATCATATTTTCTAAAGGAAAACATTAAAAAAGTGATCAGAGCAATCAGAATGAAAAATAAAAACCAAGAGAATCCTAATCTGGGATCAAATTGTGGTAGTTGGGTAATAGCCACCCAAGCAACACTCACCCAAGACATTACTCACAATAAACTAGTTGGAGCTTCCTAATATGATAATCACTCTTTATTGCGTGCTTTTCAGCAGCAAATAAAGTTTGGAAATTTGACATCTTAAATCATCATTAGGATTCCGAGTTAACACTCAATTTACAATATATGGGAGTTCTCCCTGAGTTTGCAAAGAGAAAATACTGTATCTGTTTACACTCAATTTTCAAGCTACAATTTATCTTTGCAGCCATACATGCAGTGGCAGATTTAGAGTTAGTGGGGCCCTGTGTGTAGCTTCATTTTCACCCCCGCCCCCAGGACCCAGCCAAGAAAAAGAACTTTTTCTCTTATTTTTCATTCTTAATTTCTTCATCCTCTTCCTATATTATAAGTAATGGGAAGTAAATGAAAATAAAGTGAGGCACTGTGACTGGGGAAGGGGGTTGCAGTGCAAGACGGGATGCAGGGGGCAGGCTCTGGGAGGAAGTTTGGGCACTGGGTGAGGGCCCTGGGCTGGGGCAGAGGGTTGAGGTGTGGGAGGGGTGTAGGCTCTGGGCTAGAGCAGGGGGTTAAGGTACGAGAGGCAGGCAGGAGAGCATTCTGAAATGCTGCAGTTTTGCCCCACACATCCACCTCAGCAATGTATCTAATCATTGCATTTGCAATGCTCTCTGGTACCCCAGTCGATTTCAAAGGTGCACTGTGGAACAGGAGCAAAAGACCTATCAGAATCATCTATATGAGCATTAAGCAGATTCAGGCTGAACTGCTTCCAACTAAATTAGTATTGAATTCTGCTGAAAGCAAATTCTAGTCCAATGCTACAAAGCACATGGTAAACCAACAGGAGGACTAGTGTGTATGGACATAATAGAGCTGAGTTTTAGAGGTGCTGAGATCCCACAGCTCCCACTGAAGTTCACTGGATTTGTGGGCGCTCAGCACCTCTGAAACTTAGGCCTCATGAGTTTTTCAATCATTTTAAGACTACTGTTTTTAGCAGGATAAATTTCTTTAAGGTGTCCAAGGCCCTGGTAGCTGAGTTTTAATGAGACAAATCTTATTGGACCTGCTGGTCTGTGACTTTAATTTATTTTTTGTATAAACAGTAAATATTGAGCTAGTTGTTAGTATGACATCCTGGCATAATTACATGTCACACTTGAAACTGATTATTTGAAAACCAGGAAGCTGTAATGCATAAACATGGCCACATGATGGTACTGTGTAACTAGTTTCTACGTTAAATACATTAAAGTCTGAGTTTTTTTTTAAAATGTATAAATAAGGCATTAAAAGTTTTTCCCTTCTCACACCTTCCGAAAAAAAAGTGGGGGTAGAAATAATGATCCACTTGTTTGTTTCCTTAGAAATATCTATTTTATAATCACAGTCTTTCCAACCATATGCAAGATCAGATTCACCAAATTGAGATCTTGAGTGGACTGCCCACCTCTTTATAGAATGTAATTCCAATAAACATTAATAAGAGTTAAGATCACATAGAGGCTGGAGCCCTTGTGCCATCCTCTATGATCTAATTTGACATGCACACATTAAAGATAGCTCCTGTCCCCTAACTTCAGATCTGCAAATGCATATTCCTCAGTAAATTAAATGTAGCATTTAGCAGTGGTTTTCAACCTGTGATCTGCGGATCCCTGAGGGTCCATAGACCATGTCTAAGATTTCCAAAGGGGTTTGCACCTCCATTTGAAATTTTATAGGGGTCTACAAATGTAAAAAGGTTGAAAACAAATGGTAGATCATATTAGGGTAGTATCTCTTCAAATACTTTGCAAGCCCTCTAGTGGAGCAGCCAGAAAGCAGTGAGAGCAGCAGTCTGTATGTAACTAGCTCTGATACGTATGTGTGTGTATATTAGTAAACAGAGTTACTTGGGATCCACTGTGTCTGTGATTTCTTCATACTGTTTTTATTGTGTAAAGAGCAAAAAAAGACAATGCTAAGGCACTGCATGCAAACGGAGAACAGAATAGAAATTACTTTTAGGTACTTGCTCACAAGCTTAGTAACCATGTGTAAACTATAATAATTTTTTTGAAAATCCTCATTAGCATAAATAATTATTTTTCTCTCTTTTTCCCCAGTGAAAACCACCTGCGTTTCAAGTTTTTCCAAAAATGACCTGTCGGAGAACATTTTTTTTTTAGGGGCAGATTAAAAACTACCATCTATGAGGTCAGCTCTCTGTTCCTTCATCCTCCATGGAATGGAAGTTCACTTTCTGAAGGTAAAGCAAAAAATTTTTAGAGTAGTGCTCTTTTAGTAAAAGCAAGTTACAATAGCTCCATATTGGGTGAAAGTGATCCATAAGTAGGGCTCTTAAATATTAAAAAAAATTAACTGTGATTAAATCATGATTAAAAAAAATCATGATTAATTCCACTGTTATCCAAATATTTAAATAAATGGTATTCTATTAGCATTTGTTTTCCACATTTTCAATTATATTGACTTCAACTGCAACACAGAATGCAACTTTAAAAGGGCTCACTTTATATTTATTTTTGATTACAAGTATTTGCACTGTAAAAAAAACAAAAGAATAGTATTTTTCAATTCACCTAATACAAGTACTGTAGTGCAATCTCTTTATTATGAAGGTTGAACTTATAAATGTATAAAAATCTACAAAAAAGCTGCATTAAAATAAAACAGCGTAAAATTTTAGAGCTTGCAAGTCTACTCAGTCCTACTTCTTGCTCAGCCAACCACTCATATAGACAAGCTTGTTTACATTTAGAGGAGATAATGCTGCCTGCTTCTTGTTCACAATGTCATCTGAAAGTGACAATAGGCATTCTCGTGGCACTGTTGTAGCTGGCGTTGCAAGATATTTATGTGCCAGACGCGCTGAAGATTCATATGTTCCTTCATGCTTCAACCACCATTCCAAAAGACATGCATCCATGCTGATGACGGGTTCTGCTCGACAACAATCCAAAGCAGTGTGGACTGACGCATGTTCATTTTCATTAACCAAGTCAGATGCCACCAGCAGAAGGTTGATTTTCTTTTTTGGTGGTTCAGGTTCTGTAGTTTCCGCATAGGAGTGTTGCTCTTTTAAGACTTCTGACAGCATGCTCTACCTCTTCTCCCTCTCAGATTTTAGAAGGCACTTCTGATTCTTAAACCTGGGGTCTAGTGCTGTAGCTATCTTTAGAAATCTCAATTTGGTACCTTCTTTGCGTTTTGTTAGATCTGCAGTGGAAGTGTTCTTAAAATGAACAACATATGCTCTCTCATCACCCAAGACTACTATAACATGAAATATATACCAAAACGCAGGTAAAACAGAGCAGGGGACATACAATTCTCTCCCAAGTTCAGTCACAAATTTAATTGATGCTTTTTTTTTTTTTTTAAATGAGCATCATCAGCATGGCAGCATGTCCTCTGGGATGATGGCTGAAGCATGAAGGGGCATACCAATGTTTAGCAGATACGGCACCTAAATACCTTGCAATGGCAGCTACAAAACTGCCATGCAACTGTCTGTTCTCACTTTCTGGTGACTTTGTAGATAAGAAGGCAGCATTATCTCCTGTAAATGTAAACAAGTGTTTGTCTTAGCGATTGACTGAACAAGAAGTAGGACTGAGTAGACTTGCAGGCTCTAAAATTTTACATTGTTTTGTTTTTGAGTGCAGTTATGTAACCAAAAAAAATAAATCTACATTTGTAAATTGCACTTTCACAACAAGGATTGCACTACAGTACTTGTAGGAGGTGAACTGAAAAATACTATTTTTTATCATTTTTATAGTGCATTTTTATAGTTCAAATATTTGTAATAATAATATTCTGTGTTGTAATTGAAATCATATATGAAAATGTAGAAAAACATCCAAAATATTTAATAAATTTCACTTGGTATTCTGTTGCTCAACAGTGCAATTAATCAAAATTAATTTTTTTAAGTTAATCACATGCATTAACTGTGATTGACAGCCCTAATAACAAGTAGTACAGTATGCAGAAAAAACAACAAACATGGCAAAACCACTCGTTGGGGAGGTTGGTGACCATGGAGAAGACTGGAAGAGTGACTTCATGCCCCAGCCTGTGAGTTAGTGACCCTCCTAGTAATTGTGCACAATCCAGTGTGGAAGAAGGGTTGTGAAGCCAGCCTGCAGAAGGAGCAGAGCACCTGAGTTCATAATTACATGTATTCAGTGGCTATAAACTTCCACAAGGAGCCGCACAGTATGTGGCTTTGATTCTCACCTAGAGGCTGGAATACCAGCTATGGAGCAACCCTATGCCTTCCTGCAGGCGGAGCTAGGTTCCAATTCAAAACCTCTGCAATGTTCCTTGCACAAGACAAAATTTTCCCAGGAGCAGGTATGACGTTCACTTTACAGGAAAATCTGAGCTCATCAGGTGTTGTTGCTCTGCTACTCGTCCTTTAGCAAACCCAAGACCAACCTCACCAAGTTCCAGCCTGTGGGCTGGTCTACACTATGGGGGGGGGGGGGGGAAATCGATCTTAGATCCGCAACTTCAGCTACGTGAATAACGTAGCTGATGTCAAAGTATCTAAGATCGAATTACTCACCGCCCTCACGGTGCAGGATCAATGTCCGCAGCTCCCCCTGTTGATTCCGCAACTCCGTTTGGGTTGGTGGAGTTCCGGAATCGATATAAGCGCGCTCGGGGATCGATATATCACGTCTAGATGAGATATATCGATCCTCGAACAATCGATTGCTACCCGCCGATACGGCGGGTAGTGAAGACATAGCCTATGACAGTTGAACCCAACAGAAAGATTCACTAAACCTGAGAACTTCTACTGACACAGTCTGCACTACTTTATTGATCACACATCCTACACACACTATCATTCATTCTCTGACCTTGGCTTTTACTAGCTATTTGTCTCTCTTCACCCCACCTCTCACAAAGGGAAAAAAGATTTTCTTTTTACTTGACACAAAAATTGTCTATTTGTCAAAACCATCACAACATTAGCACAACGGATTGACTCTGGAAAAGCAATTGGACAGGGGTATGTCTCCTACAAGGGAGGGATCGCTCAGTGATTTGAGCATTGGCCTGCTAAACCCAGGGTTGTGAGTTCAATCTGTCTGAAAACAATTCACAATCCTAGAGACAAAGAGAGATGAGAATGTGGGGGGTGAAGGGCAAAAGTTAAGAAGAGAATCAGAAAAGGTAAGAGATAAACAGATCTCTTCTTTTGACCCAGGAGGGGGGGTAACTAAAAAAAAAATTTGCAGAGGTCCACAATACCAGATCCAACTCACTTTTTGACAGAGTTAAAAATCACAGGAAATGATTATTTATCATGAACACAAGGTTTTGGGGTTTGACTTGAACTATCTTCTCACATGAGGCTTACAAATCAAACTCAATCTATGACTTTAGACAGTAAATGATTATTTTTGTTCTGCAGCCAGGAAGTTTCAACTTTGTTACTCTGAACAATGAATTGGCCTCAGGAAGTCAGGTTCATCCTATCAGAAACAAGTAGGTTCAGCCAGTGACACCACCCTGCTTCAAACACTGAATTCATAGATATAGAACTCCATACCGGATGCATGAGATATCTACTTGTGATGGATCAAAGTTCTCACATGCAAACAGAAGCATCCTGTAGGAAGATTAAGATTTCAAAGGCTAAATTCTGAAGGTGTTTTAGAAGGTAAGTTTTATAAGCAGCAAAAGTGAAAAACAACAATGTGCTGTATGGTATTGAGTTAATTGCATGTTCAGAGTTCTTAACGTCAGAGCAAAGATGTGCTTTTCTGCGAAGTATCAGAGATAAATGTTAAACAAGACCATGCCAACAGGAAATAGCATATCAGTATAATTTTTACACAGCTCAGAAATCAGCATACAGAATTTATGCACAAAATTTCCTATATCTAGCAAAGCAGATGGAAATTGTGGTGCTGCTGTCCTCACCTCTGAACAGTTGACACTGGGAAATAAACACAACCTTATTTTAATACATAGATAAACAGAACCACCTCTCCCAAGATGCAGTCAGTCTGCAAAAAGGAATGTTATAAACTCTTCTATTGCTTCTGTTTTGTAGTGTCTGATTCTTCTCATTCAACGCCTGCATTTTCCTAATGTTCACTTCTCATTTGGGCTCCAACACCTGATTTAAATGTACATTTCAGCCTGCCTGCATTTATGTTTATGTTAATCAAAAGGAAGCTTGTGTTTAGCTTTTATTACTAACTTGGGGATAAATTCTGCTTTATATTGAACGGAATCTTATTCCACATTTATTTCCACCTGATTTGATCTCCCATTAATTTCAGTGGGTCTCCTCCACTGAAATCAATGGGACTTCTTGTGAAGTAAACTACTACTCAGTAAGACTGGCAGAATCTAATTTTTGATAGTTATGGCCCAGATTTTAATATCTTAACTCATGCCACACCTGAATCTTGCCTATGTAACCACTGATAACATTTGTAGCTGTGCAAACTAAAATCATGACTTGGGCTGGCCAGTCTTTATGAACGATGCAGACAAATTGGAGACAGTCCAGAGGAGAGCAACAAGAACGATAAAAGATTTAGAAGCTCTATAAGGAAAGGTTAAAAAAACTGAGCATGGTTAGTCTTGAGAAAAGATGATGGAGGGGGACCTGATAATCTTCAAATATGTAAAGGGCTATATAAGGAAGATGGTGATCAATTATTCTCCACGTCCACTGAAGGTAAGACACAAAGTAATGGGTTTAATTAGTAGCAAGAGAAATTTAAGTTAGGAAAAACTTTTTAACTAGTATCTATAAGAATAGTTAAATACTAGAATAGCTTCCCAAGGGAGGCTGTGGAATCCCTATCACTGGAGTTTTTAAGAACAGATTAGAAAAAACCTGTCAAGGATGGTCTACGTATACTTGATCTAGTTTTAAGACACAAGGGTAGACTAAATGACATTTTGAGGTCAACTTCCAGCCCTACATTTCTATGACTCTATTATTCCTTCTTCGGAAAAGTACCTGTTTCTCAGGAAGACATAACTTATTTGGCTTGGATGATGCAAGGTTAGTCCAATTCAAATGCCCTACTCAATGCCTTCGGGCTGGCTATGTAAAGCAAATGGAATATATATTCACACCCAAATGACAACCTACATGATGTGAAAGCTAAGATTTCTAAGAGCCATATAACACTGCCAACACAAACACTGAATATAACAGACACAAACAACCTCCAAGGAGAATGTCACACAAAATGAATGTTCCTCACAGGAACATTTGTAGCTGTGCAAACTAAAATCATGACTTGGGCTGGCCAGTCGTTAAGAAAGATGTGGACAAATTGGAGAGAGTCCAGAGGAGGCATCTTCAGTGCCATAAACATAGCTCAGTTATCGAACTCTAATCAGAAATTGCTAACCAAATCCCAACCAATGGCTGCTTGTATGTATGTTTTGTAAACAATTCTTCTCTACTGTGTGCAAAGTTTCCTCCATTTCCTTGCACATACAAAAGATCCTATTGATGTCAATAGGAGTCTCTTGATTTCAGTGAAAGTTGTTCAGGGCCTCATTCTCCACTGGTGGAAAGGACGTTTATTTCCCCCCCCCCCCTTCTTTTAACTATTGGTTAGAGTGTTGGTTGTCAAGCTGCGGGACACAGCCTCCAGGAAGGTCCTGGAGAAGTCCAGGTTGATCACAATCACCCTCTTCTTTCTTTATGACTTGTTGGGAGAAGAGTCTCCAAACTTTTTTCTTTTGTAATATGGGGGTCACAGCATGAAAGAAGTTGAGAAGCACTGGTGTAGGGAATACCAAAGTGATTGTCTGCTGCAGTTTGTTTGAATTTGTCTTACCTAAGATGATTGTGATTATTTTTATTATTTGTATTCCACTATTGCTTAGAAGCCCACCAGTGATTCGGGCCCTATTGTGCTAAGCACGCACATATAATGAAAAGACAATCCCTGTCCCAAAGAGTTTACATGACTATAACAGACACTAGAGAAAACAAAAAAATGTCATCTTATTTTCTGCATGACATCTATTGCACTGTTTCTCTTTCCTAGTTAATTTCCTATTTGTGTGGAGCCAGAGCAATCAGAAAAGAAACATATTTGAAATAGGAAAACAACTTTGCAAAAGAACAAGAACAGTAACAGCAACTTTTGGACAATTAAGACTGAAACTACTGAAAACTCATTTTTCTGAACTGAGATTTCAAGTTGATGGGGTGCCCTCAGACTTTTTTTTAATTGCTGGTGTAATCATGCCATTTAAAAAAGTCATATTTACTTCTAAAACAGCTAACTTAATAGTGAGATTTAATATTTGAAATCCTTCCGGTATGGGAAATGAAAAGTATATTTTATTATGCTATGTTCTTAACATGTCACCCACCATATACACCTCTAGCCAGGGGTGTCGCATGAGTAACTTGTTTTAGGGCTCTTTTGAAACACTGAAATGTTGATTGTTAATCAACAAGATCAGCCTTTATAATAAGGCAAAACTAGAAATTTTCATATCTCATGCAGCCAGAACTCTGCCAAGACTTGAATTCATACTGGCTCCTGTCTGCCGACTAGTGGCAAAATCTTATAGTAGACTCAGCTAGTTAAGTGTTCTTTCCATCTGAAGAAAGGTAGGACTCTGGGAAAGGGTGAAAAAGAGTCAGAAGGAAAGTAGAATTGTGAAGATGTTTGGTTGAATAAAACAAAATGTAGACCTACAGCACAATTAAACTATTCTGGATGTAGCTACTAAGGAAAATTCGGAGTGAAAATGTCTAGACTGGGAAACAGAAAACTTCCTCCCAGAAGCAGAGGGCTGTTAACTCAGTACATCAATGAGGGGCAAGATTACTCCTATGTTGAAGGATCTCTCTACAATTTTAAGAAGAAAATCTGGACACAAGAGTCTTTTCCATTTATTTCTACTGATCCAGTTAACAAATCTAAAGGGGAAGCTGCTTGACCCAGTGGCTGAGGCAAAGCTAGACTGTGGCGGGGAAACCAAACTGTAACCTAGCGGTAGAAGAGAAGCTACTTGTCAGTCCTGAATCTCTAGATGCCATTTGCTTTGTGAGGGTGACCAACATCTGGAAAGACTACATTTGTATAAGCTACGTTAAATACATTCATATCATTAAGCATCAAACCTAGATGGAATAAAAATCAGAACTTTTAACTTTATAATCCAGATGAGACTGTTCCATAAGTCAAGAATGCAGTCACACCTCAGCCATGCCACCTTTTCCTTGACCAAATCCCTGCACCAAGGGCTGATGTGTGTATGAAGGCAATTTACATAGAACCATTACACCCACACTACACCACTACAGACCATGGGAGAAATGGGACCAAGAGTTGTAGTTCTAACCTCTTCAAGGGAAAAGATAAGTTACCCATGCTGTAAAAAGATGATTGCTAGAATAAATGGTAAATTCACTGTAAAAGGGTTAAAACATCACTTGATTAATACAAAACCTTCACCTCGTAGGTCTAACTATGATTTGAATTAAACCCCAAATGAACAGCATAGTATCTTTTGCAATGCAACATATGAACTGCCTTACTTCTTTGTGTTGCAATGTGCTTTATCTTTGATTTCTTGCTTACTGACGGGCAGGGATAAAAGCAGACTCTAGTTACTCTAGAGTCCTGCATCTTTGATTATTTTTATTATTATATGGGAAGGCTCATCATTTGGGGCTTTTAGGCACCGAAGTCAGCCTTTTGAAGAAACTTTCAAAGGTTTAACACCTCTTTGCTTGGTTTCCAAGTCACCTCTAGCCTGTACATCCCCTCCTTAGTTAAAATTCAAAACTTAAATGAAAAGTTATGTTATTTAAGATATTGTCTAACTGACTCATTTAATTGCATGTGGTTAAAATTAATTACAGGCTTTCTTTGTGTTGCCTGAAGTGAACTGCGACATAAATTGTCTGAAGTTAATTAATTTCAGTACCAACAGCTATGAAAAGACAATTAAGGATGAAGAACAGTGTGCCTTTGCCATATCTGCATTGTTTCTCTTGGCTAGTTCAGTTCGTAACTTTAAGACAGATTATTCGCTGGGAAGTCAGATACAAGAAACCCCAGGTAAAGCAGGTATAAAAACATCCTTAAGTTTAATTTCTAGCAAGTCAGAAACATTGGATATTTTCCTGACAAACCTTGGGGAGAAACAAAATGCACATTTGAAAGACCAGACACCTGACAGAATGAACCAGAAAATAGAATTGATGCCACAGAGGACGTTCTGGAAAACACAGATGATGGTCAGAGACTGCAGCAGGGAACGTAGATAAAGACCTCAAGGATTTCCTGAAAAAAATCTAACAGAGGAGATTAAAGACACGTTCAGTAAACATCCCAACAGCTGGTAACCATGAAAGACCTTTTTAGCTCTGTCTGCCACCCCATCCAAGTCCAAGGCCAGTCTTTATGGTTGGACCTACCATTTCAAGCCCCAAAGTCAGCCTGCTCCTTCAGGATTTTGACATTTCATTCAATTTGTGGTCAGTCAGTAACATGTCTTCTTGCTATATAATGCAGTGCCTAAAAGCAACATGGACTAAAAACCTAGTCCCATTACAGTCTGGACTCATGCCACACATTACAAAATGTCTGGCCAAAATTCAGCACTTTTGGCCTGAAGGTGTTAAACTACAGAAAACAGGGCCCATTTTGATGGGCCATCTCAACCACTAGAATCTTTTGGGTCCAAAACCCATTGTAGAGTGTCAATAAAAAGCTTACATAAAATACACTTAAATCTCCTAGGGAAGTTGTGTTGGATAAATGTTTGTAAGATGTACATTTTAAAAGATTCCTCTCCAAAAAGGTCTTAGAGATGCCACATCATATTTGATCAGTTTCTAGATAAAGGCTGATGGGATCTAAAATTTAAACTTTTTTTCCTCCTCCGTCAGAGCTCATCACCAGTCATAAGGTTCTGCAGGTCAAATTATAACATCAAGTCATACCTCAACAAACCCACTGAAAACTAGCTTGGTTACACATGTTCAGACAAGAAACAACATGTCCGCTGTGTCTCTGTAAAATGGGGATAATGTTGTTTACACGCCTTTGAAAAGTGCTGAAATGGATTCACTGACACCCAATAAACATTGCACCCCACAATGCTACTTTTCAGAGTGGAACTGCTCTTTAATACAGTAGACATCAGAGGGGTAGCTGTGTTAGTCTGGATCTGTAAAAGCAGCAAAGAGTCCTGTGGTACCTTATAGACTAACAGAGGTTTTGGAGCATGAGCTTTCATGGGTGAATACGACGAAGTGGGTATTCACCCACGAAAGCTCATGCTCCAAAACGTCTGTTATTCTATAAGGTGCCACAGGATTCTTTGCTGTTCTTTGTCATCATTTCATGTAAAATAATTGTCCGAGTATAAATTAGATGTCAGATGCCATTTCTTGGGTCTGCTAGTTTGACCATTATTTTTTACCAGAGGCATTTTTAGTCAAGAACATTTGCCTGGACCTCTTGTGATTGGTTGGCAGTGTTGGATTTGTCACTCAGAGGTCCTAATTTGTTCAGTAGTAAGACAGGTGATGCCCTGTATAAATAGGTTATCTTATTTAAAAGGAAGACTTCATTTTTTGTTGTCAGTAGCAATACCAACATACACAGAAAACTTTCAGTATGCACTTCAGTCCCAACATACTCACAGACAATTGGAAAGCTTAGTTGTTATAAAGGACAACAGAGTATCAAGAGAGGCAAGCTTCCTCAGTCCCAGTGGTTCCTTTGACATCTTCGCTGAAGCAGCAATTTTTTTTACACTTTTAGGAAGCTTAGATACAATCCTTTTATAATTTTTAAGGAGCTAGGTACATAGGACCAAGAAGTTGATCATGTGGAAGTTTTCTATATTTAAATTTTGACTCTCCAAATTTTGTCCACCTGAGGGCCAAGTTGGCAACTTGTCTAGAGCCAGATGGCCTCTGCTGATTTTTTTTTCTGTTTTTTTAAACAGCAGCCAACTCTAGCTATTTATTTTCAATACAGAAATGCCATTGCTCAGAAGAGTCACATTCTGAGAGCTGTAGTATCTGTATGCTATACATATATATATATTAAAGATGGGGAAACTTTTAAAGCAGATTGTGAAACTGTAGACCAGGGATCAGCAACCTTTCAGAAGTGGTGTGCCGAGTCTCCATTTATGCACTTTAACTTAAGGTTTTGCGTGCTGGTAATACACTTTAACGCTTTTTAGAAGGTCTCGCTCTATAAGTCTATATATTATATAACTAAACTACTGTTGTATTTAAAGTAAACAAGGTTTTCAAAATGTTTAAGAAGCTTCATTTAAAATTAAATTAAAATGCTGCTCTTCCATTCACCTAGGCTGGCAGCGGGCTGAGCAGGGCCTGCGGCCAGTATCCTGGCTGGCAAGGGGCCGGCAGCCAGAAACCCAAGCTGGCAGCGGGCTGAGTGGGGCCGGTGGCCGGGACCCCAGACCGGCAGCATGTTTTAAATTTAACTTTTCAGATATCTTAATGCCCATAAATACTGTTGTAAGAACAGAATTGCTTTTCTTGAATGTCTTTCATCTTCTGTATGATACACTGAAATTCCTAGAAAAATGAACTGGACGCTACTGGAACTGTACAGGTAAACACAACAGCTGTTATATACTCAGGAGCTTTCTCAACTTCTTGGATATCTTCCCATTCTTACTAGGAAAGGTCAGCATAATAGTCAGAGATACCCTGCATGTGAAATTTGAGTATGCCTTTGTGACATCTTAGCTACCTAAATGCACTTGCTTTCTCTACTGGGGCAGCAGATCTATTGCATCCTAAGAATTGTTATAAGTAGGTATGCTCTCTCTGCCCTATTATTGTGCTACAATATGCCTTTTCACTACAAATGATTTTTTGCATAATGCTCCTGAGACTGGTTTTTGAATTGAATGTGGGATCTATCACACCCACTCACTTCACTACCCAGAATGTGCTAACGAGTTGCCAGAAAATATCAGTCTTTGGACTTTTATCCCCTACAAAACTTGTGATATTTCAATGGCTTTGCACTGCACTCACCCCTGGAGCCAACAGCAGGTAATTTTTTAATTTTATTCATTACATTCTTAACATGATGAAGTCTGTTGAATACAATACAAGTCAGTCACAATCAAGTGCTGTATTTATAGGACTTACAAATCAGGCGGGGGGGGGGGGGGAGTCAAGCACTGATCAGAAGGTAAATCATGGACACATACCTTGAACTTTCAATTGTCACTTTGCCCCACACAAGTTTCAGAGGAAGAACAGATGAGTATTGGAGCAAATGAAAGTCAGGACACCTGGGTTCTAATACTAGCTTCGACACTAATCAGGATTTGTAATCGTGGGCAAGTCAAAATCCCTCTGAGGCTCTACTTTCCTATCCTGTATAATAGGGATGCTTGCATAGCTCTTAATTTGCAGGATGGGGGAAAGAGGGCAAAGGAGGAAAACAGTAATCTCTTGGTTAATGTTGTAGTGATTAGAAAACATAAGTTACATATGTATTAAGCACATCCTGCATCTTAAAAATAATAAGCCCACTTCATAGTTTCTGGGGCCTCTTTGTGCTGTCACAAATAGACTCAAAGAAGCTACATGCTCCACAATGGAAGAAGATCCTCTGTATCACCCACATAGGAACCTCAGTTCAGAGGGTTTTCAGCAGGGTGGATTAAAAAAACAAAACAAACCCCACACAATGATTTTTTTAAAAAATAATTAAACACACTTTATTTAAATTGGATTTTTTGATAAAATGTTTTTAACGAAAAAACCTGAAAGTTTAATTAAGATGAGATATCTTTGAGCTATAATGTATCATGGAATAGGGATTATAAAGTCTATAGTATGAGAATATATTCATGTAATGTCTAAAAATAGTTTTGTAAATGAGTTCCAATAGTTCATGTATTAGGGACCCAATTTTATGGGGTTCTAGGAGCTTCTGTATAGATTATTTAGGTTAATCTTTCTATTTACCCCCTGGAACTCAGTGCTCAGTCTAGAAGTCAGAGATGCTTAGTTTTACAGTTCTCAAACTGTGGATTTGTGTCTCCAGAGATAATATGCTTGTTAACAACAAAACATTTTAAAATATAGAGGTGAGAAACAACAGACCTCAACCCTATTGTCCCTCTGCAAATTTCTGTACACAGAATCAGTCCCTTCTCTCTCTCTAAAAGTGCAACATTTCAAAAAGTTCAATGAATAGAAGATTGTTGGGTGGAATAGATCTGGACAAGGAGAAATCCAGAGATAAATGTGAGGACAGCCCATAGACGTAAACGAGAAACTGTTTGAGTAGCATATTCCAGAAGTCTTGAGGTCTTTGAGTGTAGCCTTCATTGATTTGAGACTTACCATACCATTCTCTCACTAGAAGGGAAAATCTATAATGGCAGCAGACTGTAAAAGAGCCGGTTTAGGTCTCATCTATCTCTGAATTGTGAAGAAAATTTATTAAGGTTATAACAACCAACAAGAATGCATTTTTATGTAGAAATCCATGATTACATTGAGTCTTCCTCTCTAGTGATTTAAATCAAATTCACACTGGTTTTCCTGGATATGTCAAGGGTGGGAACATGTGTGCCTGAAGTAAACTCGAGGCCTTTATGTCACCTGTAAAATGAAATAGAACCTCCAAGCGGGGCTTGTTTATCCAGCTCTTTAGATACAAAATTATATGAGTAAGGCATTATTATGTCATATTGCATTCAGTTGGATGTTTAGTGCATGTTCATGACACTACTACTTAGCCACCTCACTGAAAGTGTTACAATAATCTGTGATTCTACTGAAGAGGTTTTGCTTTTCTGCTACTTCTAATTGTTAAAAAAAGTGTACATTGAAACTCCAGTTAAATTTTGTAACTAGATCTCACACAAGCTAAATGTTTGGCATATTTTATTGTAGAGTCCATTGTTCCTGAAATAGGTCTAGGAAGTTTGAATAAAATGTTATGACTACTATCCAGCCAGTGGCTTTGTTGTGACTATTTGTCTTGCATTTATGTGATGAAGTCAGTTTCAGCTGTTGATCCCCACTTTTCCTTAACTTAGTAGTAGAAGTTTTAGAACTAGACAGCAGACTAGATACAGGCTGATAGCTGATTTTAAAAAAAAATAAGATTTGGAGGTCACCTATATTTCTACTACATATGACAATGGCAGGATTGAGACACAAAAATCTTAAATATACACTTTCATTGGTGGTATTCTTAACACTGCCAGCACCTGGTCCATTGTTGTCAATGCAAGTGAACCTTTGGGGATTTCATCAAAGTAAAGATGGTTCTTGGTCACTATTGGGAGATCAAAGCAAATAGGAATGCCTGGAGAGAGACTGGTGCATCATGGTTATTATGAAGCTCCGATTCTGGACAAGCTAAAAAAAGGAAAGAGGCCAGGCAGCATCCTGGCACCTTTACATTTCTCCCACTGATAGATTTTATATTTTCTAAAACTAGTCACAAGTTCTTTGGTTGGCTTTTAAGAAATCTGCTGCACTGTAGGACCTATTACCAGCATGCTGCAAGAATGACTGGAGCAAACCACAATATTTATTACACAGAACCTGTGGCCTAAACACCCTAAGAAGTGCTGAACCCACTATTTCAATCCATAGGTTGTCAGCATCTCTGCTACAACTCTATTCCGAGAGAGCAGCTGCAGTTGGTAGGGGAGGGAGTGGGATGGAGAACTAATGTTCATCTGATTTCTCGGGCTTTGCGTGGTTTAAATTCTGATATAGTTATGTAACCTAAAGATTTTTTTCCCCTTCACAAAGTTAAAAATCACTGTCTCCCAGAATTGCCTAAATCAGTTTTAAATTACTAAAAACAACCCAGGCTAAGTATAAGTTGTCTGTCTTAGGGTCATATGCAGAATAGTCACATTTAACTTTGAGATTTGGACTGTAATACTGATTTAAAAAGTCAGGTATACTAAGCTGTTAAAGCTCTTGACTGAGCAACTCCTATCAGAAAGGTACCCACTACTTCAGAGACTAGGAACACTTGAATCATGTCTGCACTTACTCCACACAGGGCAATAAGCCTTGTAATGTGGATTTTAAAGCCCTGTGCTTGTTTGCAGAACAAAGGGCTCAAATGCTGTGATCTATATGTTCATGTAGCCTGGGGAAATAATCTGAACTGATAATACATTTCATATTCTGCATCACAACAACTAAAAGTGCCTCTCTGCTCTCACTGGTACTAGTGTCAATCCTCCCTCCCACTCAGACCTGTAACCTGGGCTTCATTTTTGACTGCTCCCTCTTAAGCAGCACATCCAGGCTACATTTAAATCTCATTTCTTTATCCATAAGTTTTCCAAATGCATGATTTTCTTTCCCTCCACTCAACTAAAACTAGTTGAAGGCCTCATCTCCATACGTCCTCCTCCTTTCCAGCTTCTGTAAGAAGTACCACCCAATCTGATCCATTCAGAGTGTACATGATGGGGCACTATGACAATCTTCTCAGATCACATTGGCTCAGCTTTGAAAACCTGCACTGACTCCCACTATTTCACCACATCAAGTGTCTAGTCTTTGCTTTTAAGGCTTTTTACATCTTAGTCACTGTCAAGGTAGTATCCCCACTCTGAACCTTAGCGTCCAAAAGATGGGGTACCTGCATGAAACCCTCTAAGCTTAATTACTAGCTTAGAAATGACAGAGCTGCCACCACCCAAAATAGTGTTTGGGGCACTTTCTGGCCCCCAAACCTTTCCCTGGGGACCCCCAGACCCAAACTCCTTGGATTCAACAAAGGGAAATAAACCATTCCCCCCCTTTCTTCCTCCCAGATTCTCCCTTCCCTGGGTTACACTGGGAGATCACTGTGATTCAAACTCCTTGAATCTTAAAACAGAGGAAATTCACCTTCCCTCACCCTCCCAGGCTCTCCCTGAGAGAGAGATCCTAACAGAGAGAAATCAGGCTTTTCCTCCCCCACTTCTCTCCTTTCTCCCACCAATTCCCTGGTGACTGCAGACCCCCTCCCCTTGGGTCTTACCTGATTTTTTTTTTTTTTTAAATTTCTTGGGTTCTTAAAAAGGAAAGCTTTTAATAAGACACAGGAAAAAAAAGTAAAAATTGTCTCTGTAAAATCAAGATGGAAAATGTTACAGGGTCTTTCAGCTTACAGACACTAGAGAGAATCCTCCCTCCAGCACAAATACAAGTTGCAGCAAACAGATACAATCCTTCCAGCGAAACACACATTTGCAAATAAAGAAAACAATCAAAAGACTAAACTGCCTTTCTAACTGGTACTTACTAAATTGAACAGAAGAGGCTGTTTCAGAAAATTGGAGAGAGTCTGTATACGTCTGGTCCCTCTCAGAACCCAAAAAGCACAAACAAAGGCTTCCCTCCACCAAGATTTGAAAGTATCTTGTCTCCTGATTGGTCCTCTGGTCAGGTGTTCCAGGTTTACTGAGCTAGTTAACCCTTTACAGGTAAAAGACATTAACCTTTAACCATCTGTTTATGACAGTCACACCATACATGCCCATCCCATCTTCATTTTGGGAGCCAGAGAGAGTTGAGTCAATGGGAGTTAGAGCTAAAGGAGTTTGGCACTCAGCTCACCTGGGCTACCTTCTGAAAATTCCAGCCTTAATCTCTCCTCAACACTGACTTCTCTCCCAAACAAGTGTTGGGACACTCAGGTAAATGATGGTGCAGGTTGTACATGTCAGCAAGCAATAGCAAAATTCAAAGAAAAATACAATTGCGAAATGACTGTTCTTGATGGTTACAATTGTTACCTATTAAATATATTATTTTGGTTTCCCCTTGCTCCCTCCTCCCATTGTTAGGCACTCACTCAAAATTAAGTAAAACAATCTAGTCACGCAGCACAGGGACCACTGTTTATCATTTGTGCATAAAGTACAATGGGGCACTGATCCTGTTTGTATTGTAATAGCACTTGAAGGCCCTGTTCTATCCCCATGGAGAATGTTGGCTCTTTGCTTCAAAAGAAATTGCAGGACTCCCTTAGCACTGATTTGTGAAATTGGTTGTTAGGAGGGGTTCACACCATACCTGGAGGCAGCTCAAACTCACATTTGCCAGATATTATCTAATTACAGCCTATTTGATTTAAAAAACAAACAAACAAACTCACTCTACTTAAAATTGGGAATAGGCAAAAGCAGCAAGGCCAGGCAGTTTGTTTTAACACTACAGTAGCCAGAGGATTTTTTACAATAACTTAGTTGTTTTTGTTCTGCATTGAAACAAAACCTTTCAGGCATTTTTGTGAAAGAACCTGTGGTGAAGTGTATGTTTTCAGATACAAAGTCAGGTTTGTTTTTTTTTTAACTCAAGTCTTTAATTGAAGAGCCTGGGATTTCAGAAAACTTCCCAACTCACTAAGTCTCTGCAAAAAATATTTTGCTTTGATGATACATTGACAAAAATGCATTTGTCAAAAAAGGTGCCAACCAGCTCCAGTTAAGCACCACAGGGTAATGTGCAAGCTATACTAGACAATAATGAATAAATTGAGCTTCAGAGTAACATTCATCCTGAAGTCAACCTACCTACCCTGATTGTTATTTGACCAATATGCTGGGAAAAGCTAAGCTAATTTTATATTCTGCTATTACACCTGCCAAAAATCCCTCTGTTGTGGAAGATTCCACTGAACTAAGGGTTATGCAAGCAGTAAGTTACTGAACAAAGTCATATCGATAGCAAAAGGTTGTTTGCCAACATGCTACAGCTTCTGAAAGAGGTAGCTGTACAGCCCTATTGTGAAGGCTGCTAAATTTATTCAGCTGTGGAAACCACTGCTGATTTGAATGAACTTGACAGGATAGGAAAGAATGAGCAAACTGAAGTTTATTAGCTCACTGCTACATGCTCTCTTATTTTAGTTTGATTGTATAGCATCAGTTAGGATTTCTGAAACTGTGCCTCTTTCTCCACTAAGCATTTACTTAATGCCTGGGTCTCTCTCTAAAGGGGAAAAATATAAGTGACAGTTTGCATGTATATTTCATGTTACAGGAGATCCTAGCAGACAAGAACTGTTCAACCCCTAAACAGGGTTATTAAAAACTGTAGGGAAGGATGACCACTAATTTTAGATTGAAAGTGTAGCTCCTTCACTAGTAATAGTGAGCTGGCTTGCTCTACTTTAGATAAGTTTAAGAAATGCTTATATGACAAGCTACCAGGAAAAGCAAAGCATTTACTCTGCTCAGCAGGAATTAGTGAATCTCATTGTATAAATTCCTTATATAACTGTCTTAACACAGCTTGTCTTCTGTCCTTGCATCATGAGTTATCTTCACATGAAGAAGAATCAAAAAATTGATGAATGACTTACTCACTTGACATCAACTCAAAGCCTCTGGCATGTCTCAGCTGGGATAGGGCCATATCTCCAGGTCATTTGCTCTTCTTTTAATCAGAGCGTGGTAGTCAGTCATTACCCTACTGCTGAATACAGGTAATTTCCATTTCAGCTAAGCGACACAAAAAACTTCTCTAGCTATTAAGTTGGCATTTATTGACAATTAACAAAAGAGTGAAAGTAACAAATTAGACTTACCACTTAACATGAGAACCTATACCAAGACTTCCAAAAAGCAAGTACCAAAGGGAGTGCCTCAGACAAGTAAGCAGTCGTTTGATTCAAGTCAGCTTTCTGCAGCCCTCCTCTGAAAGACCGTTCCTCCTCGAAAAAATGTGGGTGGGCAAGCAGCCTACTCCTTTTATGATTCCTCATGCTCTAAGAGCAGAGCATCAATCATCATACAATTTTACTTTTAAACTAGTTAACAGCAAGATTGAGTTTGGTTTCAATTGTAGTTATCCTTTGATAATGCACTAATTGCTGAAGTCTCCCCCATGCCAGTTAGTCAGAGGGTTAACTTAAATGGTTATTGAGGAAATAACCATGTTGTGAATCACCTCATTATATATAGGCTACACTAGCCAGTGAAAACAATGGTGTCACTTACAGCCTCTGCTTGAAGTTCAGCTCAGCAGACTACCTCCTTCACTATCATTTGATTTTATGTTATTTATAAACAAATACAAGGTTTAAAAAGGGGAGTATTAATTGCTTAATATTTTCTGCATAACAAGGTTATGATCTGAGCTGGAGTAGTACTGGTCACTGCATCTCACAAAAGGGGACCACAGAATCAGGAGGCTCAAAGCAGGGTAATAAGAATGATGGGGTACAAACAAGAGAAGATTGAGAAGTGGATAAGGAAAATGTATATTAAAGGCAGATGAGAGACTGCAGGAGAGACACTCCTTAAAGCAACAGCAAGGGGTGGGGACTTAAGCCACAAATTCAGGCTAGTAGGGAATTGTTTATGTAATGCAGAATGTAGATGCCAAGAACTCATCTGGACTTGGTAAGTGACTGGATATTTATATCCTTATGAGAAATTAAGTCTCCTGAAAGCAATGTGAGAATTGCCTACTAGCTTTAGCAGGTCACCACTCCTGAGGTGGGCACCAAGGCTATAACAAGCTATCCAGCATCTGTTAATTGCAGGGGTTCTTGTATATATGTTTGTGTAGGTGGTCTGGTGCTGGCTACTATTCAGGCAGGCTACCAAACTAGCTAGATCATGGCCAGTGTTGGAATTCATATGCAGGGCAGTTGCTCTAATACCTAGCTCTCATTTAGTGCTTTATGAAGCTCAAGATCACCACTATCAGTGAATAAATGGAGGAACAGAGAAGTGAAAGACCATCTTCAAGGTAACCGAGAAGGTCCATGGGAAAGAGCCAGAAGTAGAACCCAAGTATCCTGATTCCCAATCCACTAGGCTGGATATTCACTGCAGGTAGAGTTGTATTCAATTTAAGTAAAGGACAGGGAGAAAAGGGTAAAATATGTATTTATGCTATTGTATTTAGCTCATCCAGTTGTTTTTGGCTAGTATTTCTACAGAGAAGAGAAACTGGATGCTTAATGCATGGAGTAGCATCAAATGCAGCAATTACCAAGGACAGTTTCTAATCTTGTCAGATAGAAGAGTGCCTACCCCAAGTCACCTGTGCTAGAGACCTGAAAGTTATAATGAAAGCAGTAGGAGCTCTGTTTCCACCACAGCCCAGGAATAAAGCCACTTGAGTTAGGCACTCAAGTAGAGATTTTGGCTAAAGTTTCTCTTTGCTAAGACAAAAGCCTAGCTTTGGTTAGATTTTAGGTGTTGCTCAATTGAGAAGCAAGACTCTAGTTGTGCTGCATTCCTTTGTCATCAAACTAATGTTCTGTCACTGTAGTTTCTGGTAAGCCCCCTGCTGCTGTAGGCAAGATTGTTTCTACACAGATCAGACCCAAGTCTTAGGCTATGCAAGTTAGTCTAGTTCTTTATTATTAAGAGATACAAAAAGATTCAAAGCTGTTCAGTGCTCAATAAAAAAAAGTTTCCAAATTCACTTTTAGAGTCAGGACAAAGGTGGCAAGTCAATGATTTCATCCAAGGTAGAGAGAAAGTTGGTAGTTGATTGTAGCAATTCTGGAAGAGTTAAAAAGGGGGTAAGTCAATATCTCATGAAACCCCACATTCTATTAAGTAGGTTAGACTCCCAGTAACTGTTAAGGGTTGTTACCCATGCATTCCCTGTCCTCCTCTCCACCCACCACTCCAAACAAAACAAGGTCTTACCACATTCCCATGAAATGGGAGACAGCTTCACAGGTGAAGGGACCATGTTTATACATCTGTCAGGTATATTTTTGTCAAGTATCAACAGAGGAACCCCAGTCAGGGACATGTGGCTTAGTCTGTGTTCTTCAGGAACGTCAAAACTCTCAAAGTCTGTTCAGAGAGATTAGTTTATTTCAAGTTTGACAGAGTTGCATGGCTTTCCACCAGACTACTGTTAGTATGAAGCCTGTCCCCTTAGACCTGACCGTGTGTTAAAGAAGGATAGTTCACAGGCAGCTAGATGCTACAAGTATGTTTACTCAGTTCAAGATAGCAGGTACTAAGAACTTGACAGCATATGGGATCATGTAGGCAAAGGCTGTGCAATCCATTTGCCTGCACCTTCATTGGTGTTTATGAGACATCCCTGTGGGATGTCTTATTATGCAATTATTTAAGTGCAATTTAGCATAAGGTATGACCTGCCACTTGTTGCACTAAAATCTCTAGCAGGCTGGGCACTAAGTGCTCACTCCCTCCCCTCCCCCGTGAATAAGTGAAGCATTTATTCAGAGCTGGCATGAAAGCTCAAGGGTGCCTACCATCGCATCTTGTGATAAGACATGGAACCACTTCATGTTTATAAAAAAAAAAAACTTGCTGATCTCATTCTCTTGAGAAACCCTTCAAACTACTTCAGAAGTATTCAGAATATCTACCAAGGTTCCCTTATGTGTTTTAATAAGCCTTACTAGAAGTACCATCAGCCAAGATGGTACTAGTTCTGAGGAAAGAAGAATCAGGAAGGCAAATGCTGCATTTGCAAGACTCAAACATCTCCCTCAAGACAAAAAACTGAATGGTAACAATTGCTTTGTACACAATCACAATATATAGCAGTGAGACATGGCAACTTACCAAAAAAGATACGCAAAAGTTGGATGCATTTCATCACTAAAGTGTCAGAGAACAATATTGGAAAGTATATAGAGATAGGAAGACTAATGAAGTAGTCAAAAATTACTTGACAAGGCACCCTCTCACAAATAATCTACAAAAGACAGTGGCTGGGACATGTGCTGAGAATGGAAAAAGAACCCCTTACCGAAATACCGCCCTTGAATGGAAGCCAGAAAATGCAAGAAGAGGAAGACTGCAAACATGGAAACAAACAGTTCTGAACGACATCAGGCACCTCAACATGAAATAGGAAGATCTGGAGAGAAGATCAGTTGACAGGAAAGGATGGCAAATGTGGGTAGCCCAATGGGCAGCAAAGCACGAGATGGACCAAGGTCTAAGATATTAGCCAAGGGCTTTCAAGAGTTACATCCTAAGTTAGCGCTACAACAGTCTAGCTAAAACCCTCCTTTGGAAAGCAAGGTTAGCCTGAAAGTCAAGACTTATATTTAGGTCTACTTAAGAGGCTAGGACAAAAATATGTCTTATATTTACATCAGTTCTCACCAAGAGGATTGTAGGGAAAGAAGTTTTCAATTTCTGGATAGGCTTCTTCAGTGGCCACACTGCAGCTTTCCACTTGAGTTGTCTTTTCAGTAATCTAAGAGAGTTTATGATTAGTCATCCTCCAGTAGTCTAATTTAAAGTGTTTGTCCTCTATACTGATGAATTGCCTCCCAAGATGTGCACATAAGCAAGACTCCTTAAACTAGTTTTGCTTTTAATAAAATATTAGTGTTCCAGTTTGATTGCTGGGAGTTCCTATAAGACCACAGGTGACAAAGGACTATCTGCCAGATGACATGTAGTTCACTCAGGGGTGAAAGTGACTTACAGGACTTACCGGTACTGCCTGAGTCCTGAGGGGGCATGGCCTCAAGATTTAAAGACCCTGGGGAACCAGCTGTGGCTGGGATATCCAGAGCCTTTAAATCAACCAGGGGCTCCCAGCTGTAGAGGTGGCTGGGAGCTCCCTGGGGAGCAGGGGCAAATTAAAGGGCCCCAGGGCTCTGGCCACCAGGGGGAACTCTGAACTTTGTGGGGCTGGGGCAGGGATTTAAAGGGCCCAGAGCTCCTGCCACTGCAGGGAGCTCTGAGCCCTTTAAATCCTGGCCACCAGAGTCATGGCCAGGATTGAAAGGGCTCTGGGCTGCCCCCAGTCATGGGCAGCCCAGAGCCCTTTCAATCCCTGCCATGGAAGTCAATGCGGTCCAGCATGGCATACCGGCTCTTGCCAGTACACCATACCATACCAGCTTACTTTCACCTCTGAGTTCGCTAGATACTGAGCAAGACCAGCTCATTTTACACAGGGCAGACAGATTTGGAGGGTTGGGGGGCAGAGTCTAGCTGATCAGGTAGATAAAGTAGTATGATGCATCCCATTACTGGGAATTTGGGTTAGGGTCACTCCCTTCCCTAACTGTTTTTCTACCAGAAAAGAAAGTATTTCCTACAATCTGGGGAAGATTTTTGGATTAATAGCAATAGGCTCTTTAACTTCCATAAAGATGGAGTCTTACTGCACTCAGACACCTTTTCCCTGTACAGAAATACCAATATCCAGCCTCTGTGCTTATTTCCAGGAACTGAGCAGGTAGAAAGCTATAGTGCATGTTCAGTTCCTGCTGAAGTCTTTATGTACGTACTTTCTTGGCAGGCAAAGCCTGTTTTTTCTGTTTTTGAATTTCCTTCTTGTTTGTAGTTCCCAAAGTTCTGTTTACATTTCCCAGAGCCTTCCTGACAGACTGAGACCTGGCTGGAGCTGCATTAACTGTTCTTCCAACAAGTGGAGTCTGGGTCTGTGATCTTTCAGATAAGACTTTTGCTGCAGGGAGAAATTTAGAGTTTTACTTAGATGAGTCAGTACATAGCTTTGCACATGCTTGACAGGTTACTTCTAGCTATTTCAAGTTTTCTGCCTAGTAAGATGACTGTGACTTAAGAATCAAAGGTGTTGTCTACATTTAAAACCTCTATTGGCATAGCTACACTGCTCAGAGGTGTGAAAAACCCCACACCCAGACTGCCAACAATGCTGACAAACAACCTGAGTGTTTATACAGCTACGCTGACAGGAGAGAACTTATGTTCATATAAATAACTTTGTTTGGGGAGGTACTGTTCCTATACCACCAGAAAGTCTCCTTCTGTTAGTGTAACCTGGTCTGCCCTAGGGTCATGCCAATGTAGTCAATGTCTTAAATGCTTAATTCTCTATAATCACATCCACTCCAGTGGACACAGATGGAGTTACCTCTGAACTCTGTTACAGGTTCTCAATATACTGCTTAAAAGGGACGATGGGAAGGTAAGAGTAGCTCACATAGGATTCTGAGGATAGCATTTACAATACTGAATCTTTGACACAACTTTCATGCTATTTTTTCAGATCTGAAGAAATAGTGAGCCAAGCATGTTCCTGATTTATTACACTAGACATCTTGTTTTGGTTCACAGATTCAAAGTTGAATTTCTATAGCAACATATACTCACAAGATACTGAGGACAACCTTAGCCGATCCTTAGAAGCAGCACCAACATCTCCTTCATTCTCTTTGTCTATGAATATAAGGGTTGTCATCTTCAGTGATGAGATCACTGCAAAAATAAAATAAAAAACCTAAACACCACACTTCTTTGTTGAGTTACTGCCAAGTCCTCAGGGAACACATGCATTGAGGACAGTCATGACTTTGGTGCCTCTCCTAACACAAGCATACATTGGGGATTCTGTCTTTAAGAGGGAGCATTTATGACTATGCTGTCCATTTGTTTCCTAGATGAGAGTCAGTTTAAGCGAGACCCGTCCCCAATTTGAAGAAGCTGTAATTAGAGCTGTATATACACCCCCCCTTTACCTTATTTTGGGTACCATATTCTTGCTAAGCTTTAAGCCTGACATCTTAGTGTAGGAAGTCCCACTGCCCAATCTTGATTACTTTTACAGAAAATGTTGGTAAGTTAGAATAAACCTGTCAACATTAACCAAGTTGCTTAATTACATCTTACTATGTTCTGTTTATTCTCTTATTAAGAAGACTAATTTGCACTCGCAAGTAATGTTGCCACTATAATGCCAAAAATGACAAACTGTCAAGTTTGGAAACCCAATCACATGATTTCCCAGCCTGCTTTAGTAGTCTGCAGTCAGCTCCTGACTAAGTTAAAGGGTTAGAAAGAGGCAGTTTTCAATAGAGACTTCAAAGTAGGCATCAACTTGAAAATTTCCCACACAAGCATCATTTGTGCCTATAGTTCACACCTAATCATACTATAATTTAAGGAGCCAAGACAAGTCTGTTTCCTCAGCCTTGGGTTAATCAGTAGATCATGGAAGTCTGATGAAGGGGAAACATTTCTGGAAGATTGTTAAACTCAGATTAGTGTTATTGCATGAGCTGTTCTGGTGCAGTGAGGTGGCAGTAACTAGACCACCACCACCACAAATGTTAGCACTTTGCATCTTAAGTGGAAATAGGGACAGAGGAAGAAGCCCAAAACAGCAAGCCAAGGTAGTACTTGCACCATTTACCTCAAGAGATGAGAGGGTGAAGATTGTGCCCTCAGGGATGTGACAAAGGAAACATTACCCAGAATGATGTTATTTGCAAGGGATTACAGTGAAGTATATTATAGTTTGAAGATATCAGACACGTTGATCAGTCTCCCCTTCCACCCCCTCCCCCCCCCCATGCACACCCACACCATCAAAGGAGCCTGCATTTACCTGGCCAGAGTCCTCAGGAAGCGCTAGGGGGAGCCAGAACAATGCAATTCTTAGAGGAGACAGCAACGTGTCAACCTGCTGAGAGCAAAACAGCATAGGCAGCAAGTCATATGGGCCTCATGCGCCACCAATATTCAGGAACATGGGCTCAGCTCCACCAATGTTTGGGCTTATGTTTTTAGAGCCATCCCAGCCACAGGACAGACTGGGACAACTGCCCTGGGTCCCACACTTTGGGGACCCTCACACTTCAGGGGGATATGGGTCCAAGAGGACAAGACATCAGTAGGGTACCTGGCCCCAGACCCCCTCCACCGCCTCCTACTTCCCCCAAGCCCCCACCCTGCCTCATTCCAGCCCTTCCCTCAAGAGGTACCACAAGCCATCAGGATAGAGTTGCAGCCAGGATATGCATTGCTGCCAGCAGCACCACCCCCCAGCCCCCCACATCTCCTTGAAGTACAGGATCCCCCAAAGCACAGGGCAAGTTCCCCAGTCCATCCTATGGGCTAAACAGCTTTGCTTGGATCCATTATAGGCACCACCACCACAAAAAAAACAAAAAACAACAAAAAACCCACCACACACACCACCACCACAAACCTGGCACCCATACACCAGAGCTTAGCCACAGCTTCATCCCAGAAGCTAGGGAAGCCTCCACTCCATACCCAGGAAAAGCCAGAAGTAGTGTCAGTAGAATGGCTTGCCAATTACAGAACCAGTTTCTCCTCCCTTGGTTTTCACACCTCTACTGCTAGAACGGGGCCCCATCCTCCCTAACTGAGCTAACCTCGTTATCTCTAGCTTACTTGCTAGCATATATATATATATACATACATACACCTACCCCTGGAAATTTCCACTACTTGCGTCTGACGAAGTGGGTATTCATCCACAAAAGCTCACGCTCCAAAACATCTGTTAGTCTATAAGGTGCCACAGGATTCTCTGCTGCTTTTACAGATCCAGACTAACACGGCTACCCCTCTGATACCAGAAGTAGTGGAGATTAACAAGGCAGGAAGCACGCCAACTCAAGTCCTGCTCCCCCCCTGCGGGGAGACAGCTCAGCCGCTCACTGGAGCAGGCAGCTACCCGTAGAGAGAAGGAAAAGCACAGATACGTCCACAACCCAGAGCCCCTGCAGTAAACCAGCCTAGAGCAGCCTCTACACAGATCGAGCCCGCAGGAGGAACTCGCGCCCCCCGCCCAGTGCACTCACCAACTGTATGACACAGACACCACCTGAACCGCAAGCCATAACGCACCCCCACTCGCGGGGCCGTTTTTAAACATCAACCGTTTCTCCCATTGGCTGCTTGACACGGCGACTAACGTTCCGGCTTCTGATTGGCTGAGCCAAGGGGTGACGAGATGTTTCTGGGCCGCTCTCCACCAATAGGGAAAGGAGGAGTAGTTGTCAATCGGGGGGGCTGTCAGCCGTAGGCTACTGCGGGTCAACCTTGCACGCAATTCCCAGCCTGTGCTGATGGCCACGCTTAAAGTCACTTTGCCTGAGAGCTTTAAATCGCTTCTCCCCTGAATGCTGTTTATTGTTTTGCATTTCACTGAGGCTGGGCAGTGAAAATGGTTCGGCTTTCTGGTTCTTATGAGCTATTTAGCTAATAATCTAGATCGCCACTGACTGTGGTGCTATTTTATATGTAGTGCCTATTTGTTACGCACAATCCGCTTGCTGCAGCTGTCCGGGCCACAGACAACCCCCGCCCCCAGAAGTTTACAATCTCAGGCCTGGGGGCCCAATCCTGACAAGCGCTGAGCAATTCCTCGGAGGCACTGCACGTGCTCCTCTCCGGGAGGCATAGCGAGTTCATCCCCTCTCCCCGCCCCCCCAGAAGATGCTCAGCCCCAGGCCCTCAAATCAGGGCTACATTGGCCACAGTGATATCTATTTAGAACACTCTCATCCAAACACCACCCCGGGCACAGGACCACAGCACTACAGCCCTCACTTCATAAACGCGGCAGGAAGTGTCTAAATCCAAGCCGGACCCGTTTGGGTTGGGATTTACACAAAGAGCACGTGGACGCATTTAATTCGGTGCCATTCCGAAGTATTTTATTGCCAGGCGAAGCTGCGTAAGTGCGGCCGAAGAGGGGAAGGCTAACGCGCAGCTAGCGCCGGCTGCCGCGGGCAGGGCTCCGCAGCCTCCCGCGGCGGTGTGGCCGCTCTCAAGGCGTGTGACTGTCCGAGCCCCCCGCACACGCAGCACAGACACAGGCGAGCGTGGGGCGCGGAGCCGCGGCCCTCCGCCGTGTGGGGCGAAGGGGAAGCCCTTCGGGGCACAGCTGTGCTCAGAGCCGCCTGGCACGTCACGTCTCGTGGGGGAAAGGGGACGGTCCGCCCGGCGTTAACAGGAGCAGCGACCCACGCCAACAGGCTCCTTTAAGAGGCGGAGCCAGAGTCGGCGGCGCGGTGCATTATGGGATAGCGGAGGGGAGGGGGAATGACTTGAGGCCTAGTTGGTAAACACGGAGCCCGGGTCTGTCTTGCTTCGTCTGGGCTCTTCGGGTAAGTCAGGCTGTGTGCCGCCTGCTGGCCTGGCCGGGTCCTATTCTCGAGCCTCAGGCGCTGCGCTCGCGTGGGGGGATAGAGTAGGGGCAGCGGCCGCCTGGACAGGGGGCAGCGGAGCCAGGCCGGGGCACCGGGGCGGGAGCTGCCCTGTCGGGCTAGGCACAGCGTAACCCCCGCCCCCGACTAGGGACCCTCCCGCCTGGGAAGGGGATCCATGGATGCGCGTCCCCCTGCCTCGGTGCTGGGAGTCCCTAGGCCGCTAAACCGCTGCCTGCGCGCGATTCCTGGGGCCCTGCCGAATCACGGGTCCCCAGTAACAGCGCAGGCCGGGCCGTGTGGACAAGAACCGGTGGCGGGTCACTGCCCTCAGCGGTTAGTCCCGGTGAGCTGCGGGCGAGTAGCAGACACGGGGGAGCGGCTGAGGCAGGTGTCAAGGGCTGCAGCTTGGGCTCTCTGAAAGGTTCGTGAGCCTGGTTAGTCCAGAGGCCAGTGACTAGCTGGTAACGAAACCAGGTGACTATCTCGTGGTTTTTCATAGGAGGCTTGTATGATTTGAGACAGGATTCCTGAGTTTTATAGCTAGCTTTGCCCCGACTCGTCCTCTTGTGTGAAGTATCTGACCTTGTTCTGTGTTGCTGTTTTTCTGTCTGTAAGATTGGGATAACACTTACCAACTTTACCTGATTTTTGTGCAACTTTACCTTTTTTATGCATGTTCATAAAAGGCCGTGAAGTCTTTGCAAAAGTGCTGCATAAGGGCACGGTGTCTGCTCGCATCCCAGAACAGGAATTGGTCCAGTAAAAGATATTTCCTCACCCAGCTTGTCTCTAAAGTATATCTTGTTCTTTACAAGAAAGAACTATATTTTGTTACTACAGATCTGTGATCTACTTGGCCACATTGACATGTTATTGATAGTCCTGAAACTACTTGTGCTGATTTTTAAAAACGTATTTTGTACAATTTCCTTCTTCATTTGCAAGAGATAAAAAAGTATAGTGTATTGACTGTGCATTTTTCAGTATTAGTTTCTATACTTATTTAACTGCTTAACATGGTTATGAATCATAAATGCCAGTGATTTTTGTCAAGCATATTGGCTTAACTAGAAAACCGGAAGGAACTAAATGATGTGAAAAAATATAAAAGATTGTTGATGTCAGATAAAAATAACTAATATATTAAAGATTGATTTTCCTTTAATTTT
Source organism: Chelonoidis abingdonii (assembly GCF_003597395.2). NCBI lineage: Eukaryota > Metazoa > Chordata > Testudines > Testudinidae > Chelonoidis > Chelonoidis abingdonii. The sequence continues at coordinate 87,869,872 of NC_133775.1, forward strand.
TAATAATTCTATATAGTGTTAAATCTGTTGCCCTTTTCAGTATACCCATATGTGTTCATGTCAAAAAGAAAAAGACAATGGCATCTGGGACTGTTGAAATAATTAACTCTACCCCTGCGGGAGGGTCAAATGATGTAAGCTTGGAGGAACCCAAGAAGATGACAAGAGAAGACTGGAGGAAAAAGAAGGAACTAGAGGAACAGAGAAAGCTGGGTAATGCGCCAGCTGAAGTGGATGAGGAAGGAAAGTAAGTTTCATCTAAGACCATGGTTGATTTTCTGTTACAATAAAATACACTTGCCCTTCTCATTACTAAAGAAAGTCTTGAGGAAAATGGCTAAATTTCAGTAACGCTGGGGAGACTATTTGTGAAAGCTGAACTTTGTGAATTAGCTGTTAAGGCTTAAATCATCCCCATTTTTCTGCAAGTGTAGAGTTTCCTTTAACAAACAAACAAACTAGTACTAATCTGGTGTACCGTAGGTGGAGATGCCAAATATAGATGGGGGCTCTTGTGGTTGCTTACAGTGGGATTATGGTGTTAGACAGAGGGTGGGACTGGAGAGTCTGTTACGCAGATTTCCATTTCTTTTCCTCTACCTCCAGTCTGTACTAAAGGCTATGTCACTATTTTGGCTGGAGTAGTAGTCATGGTGTAATAGTCAGTTTTACACCTCAGAAAAGTGTATATTCCTGGCATCAAGCCAAGTTACTTCATTTGGAGGCAGGATGTAAGCCTGTGTGAATTGACTGCAACAAAAGAAAGGAAAAATCATTGTTTGCTTATTTTGACAATTATAGTTAGTTTAAATTCATTAAGATCATGTTTACTGTGGCTCATCTGTCACAAAAATACTAATGCTGAATGTAATGACATCTTTAAAAGAAATTGTACTGTTTTTCACTTACGCCACATTGTTTACATCATTTGCAGGTGTCTAAATATTTTTTATATTTTTTTACAGAGATATCAACCCTCATATTCCTCAGTACATCTCTTCAGTGCCATGGTACATAGATCCTTCAAAAAGACCTACATTAAAGCACCAGAGACCTCAGCCAGAGAAGCAGAAAGAGTTTACCTCATCTGTGGAATGGTACAAACGAGGGGTTCAAGAGGTAAAATATCTTACGGTGTAGCAAAGATCAGACTTATGGAACATATTTTTTGAAAGGGAAGAATTGTGACAAATATATGAGACTCTTCTTTGAATGAAATTAATTTATCCTTGTGATGATTTTATTATGAGAAGTGTTTCACTATAACTAATCTAAGTTTTGGTAATGCTAGTGTTCAGTTTTGTCCCCACTTATCCCACATAGAAATATTTTGTTCCTTCTTTTTCACTTGTGGAAGAGCTGCACCCCTACACAAAGCTGAAGAGCAATAACAGTATATCTAGTCTGGTTTTTTTCTGTTGTGATCTTATATGACTACTGAAGAAAAATTTGAAGCGGAATATTAGTTTCTCTCTTCATAGAGGGAAAATTGGGGATGTGCACTGTATTTTAATGTAAGAATTGCCAAGAATGGCTCCCAACAAGTTTGATCTTCATTCTCCTTTGATATCCAGTGGTTTCTTTAACTGTATTAAAGAAATGTAGAATTTCCTGTAATCTCTCACCAACCCTAAAACGGTGTTGGATTGTAATCCAGAGATTCAATTTCATAGTTTATTTAGACGCAGGGCTCCACTAATAGGCTTCAGATCTTTTCTAAAGGGACTGTTTCTGTGAGAGTAGTTCAGTCTTTATTACTGTTTTGATTCTCTGCATCTGTACAAAGATCCAACAAGGGTGGAATTGCTTTCACTTTTCTTGGTAGTGTAGAAACTGCTACTAATAACTGAAATGAGACCACTGTTTTAAAATGTCATTAAATAGCAATCAAATTAAATTACTTTAATTTACATGCAAAACTGAATGTATTTTAATTGAATAATCCAGTCTAGAGGAAAAAATGTGAGAGCTCAATCCAGCACTATTGAAATCAGTGGGAGTTTACAGATTTCTATTATCAATTCTTCTGAAATATCTATTCCCTCTGGTTCTGTACTGATTGGGCAGAGCGGGGGAGTGAAAAGGGAAATCTTTGCCAAAGGCTTTCCAGAACCTTTGGGAAACAACTGAAACTGTGTTTTGGCTTTGTAGAGCTGATTTTGTGTGCAGAGATTCACCCTTACTTAATCAGGCTAATGAAAAATGCAAATCAGCCAAAGCTGGTTATTTGGAATGTGTGTGTTAGTCATGCTATTTATATCTGTGTTTGTTCCCTTATGTGTAGAATACTGTTACAACTAGGTACCGCAAAGGAGCCTGTGAGAACTGTGGTGCAATGACACATACAAAGAAAGACTGCTTGGAGGTAAACCTGACTATTTTTGGTGTCTGACTGTTTCTTGGAAAATATTGCTGTGAATTTGCATTGATGGAAAATATGTAGTTTGGCGCATCTAAACTGGCTGTTCAAAGTGATTTTAATCAATCTCTCAAATACAGTTTGAGGTGTTTGAAGGCTGTTGAATGAAACCAGTTTTATGTAGGGGAAAAACTCAGTTACCATATCAAAAGACTTATTTTTTCAAGGTATTATGGGTCAACCCATATATATATATATATATATATATATATATATATATATATATTAAAAAATTCCCCTCTCACCCTAGGGTGGTATGTGTCTTTCCTCAACCTTGGGTCCTCTACCAGAGGGCCTGAATTGAGGGTTCTGCGGCAGTATCTTTTAGCTGTTCCTATCACTGCACTCTTCTGGACAGAGAGCTCTGAGGCCTATTATTGGAGCCACTCACCCCAGCTTAGGAGTCACAGCCCCCAGTGCTCCTACCACCACTGGGGTACCACTTTGGCCTTCACTTTCCACTCCTCTCTAGTTCCTCTTTCAGGCCCTTGGTACTTCTCCAGCTCTCATATTCCTTCTTCCTGATGTTGCTGTCACTTAGCGGTGCTTGATTAGATATGCAGTGCAGCTTTCTGGTCCTTGTCTCAACAATTACCACGATGTCTGGTTGAATGTTTTAAATTGCCATCAGTACCTGCCTGTCTCATCTGATCTGAAGTCCCACAGAATCTTAGCCCTGCTATTCTCCACAAGCTTCTGTGAATCTCGCCATCTGTCTTGGGAGGTCTAGCCCATACGCTGTGCAGATGTTCTGTACACATGCTAGCCACTTGGTGTGCCGCTTCAGTGTATGCTCTTCCTGCCTGCATCTTACATCCTGCCACTATGTGTTGGACTGTCTCTGAGGCCTCTCTGCACAGTCTGCACCTTGGGTCCTCTTTAGTGTGGTAGACCCCTGCTTCAATGGATCTATAAAAACATTTGCCAATATGGATAAGAAAATGGATTTCAGTCTACCACATCTCACCCATGTCTTTCATTATATAATTTACTGAAGTAATTTGTTTTACACTGCTTTGGGTCAAGCACAGCCCAGGATACCTTTTTCAGCTCCAAATCTGTTAAAATGGGATTTCTTGAAAGTACTCTTAAATGTCTGATGATGGGACACCAACTTCAGTCTGTTCAGTTTAAAAAGTAACTTCATGTACTACATTTTGCCTCTGAGTCTTCATGTCAACTTTGTTTTTGGTGGTTTTTACAATCACACTTTATTTAAAAAAACAAAACTTTTTTTTTCTCTTTCTTTTGAGTGTATGATCCACAAAAATGGGAAACTGACACAGGTTTTGCTCACATGTGTGACTTTGCAGAAATCCTCTCATCTTTTTTCTAGCACTGGACTGGTACAGCTCCACCAGCTTTAGTGTAGACCAGCGTTGTTCTACACTACCTGTGTTCTCCAGATCTCCTCTGATTAACAATGGTGTTTTTGACTACTAATGCCAATCTATACTAGCATTCTTGCCATTTCTAGAAGTGATCCAATAGTGGGAGAATTCCTTAAAACTACCTCTGTTGATGCAGCCTAACTGTCTAAACAGGGAAATGCACAGTGAAGGAGCTGAAAACTAATTTTCCAGTTAGAGTTCTTTTAGGTGTTATGGCAGCAGTAAATGTAATAAAAGCAGCTACACTTTTGTCAGTTGTTTTAAGTCAGTATCTTTTTAAGTCAACTTCAATATATAAAATCTAGAAGTAATAATGAACATAAATTTAGAACTGCAGGTTGCAAATAGTGTATTGTCAAGGTATCTAAGAGGAATTAAGTTTTTTAAAGAGATGTATATAGGTGAGTAATGTGGCTGTCCTTTAGACTAAAATAATGCAAAGGTAATAGTGGCTTCCCTTTTTCAGAGACCTAGGAAAGTTGGAGCAAAATTCACAGGCCTTAATATTGCACCAGATGAACATGTGCAGCCTACACTAATGTTTGATTATGATGGGAAGCGAGATCGTTGGAATGGTTATAACCCAGAAGAGCACATGAAGATTGTAGAAGAATATTCCAAAGTTGACTTGGTATGTAGGTATTTAGTTGAATAGACTTACTAAACATTCTTCAGCATGTGCTGCATTCATAATCCAAAAGATATGTGGATTCTCTCTTTGGTTGCTTAGATTTCTTTTCTTGTTGAACTAAAAACTCAAAAATAAAAATGGAATTGCAGGGGGATTCATCCTGTAAATGAACTGCAGATCAGAGTTGCATATACACTGTTGCAAGCATTTCTTACTTCGACTTAATTTTTCTGTATGTATAATCACCCACAGTAAATACTCGATATGGGGTAGGTAATATTGATAATGATTTACCACAGAATTAAAATATTTGAGCTTAGCTGGACTCTTAATGTTTTCAGTAGCAGATATGAATGCCAATGCTGAAAGGAGACACTCTTAATTTTAACTCAGTGAAACTGACATGCCTTTACTGTGTCAGCCCAATGAGCCAGAGTATTTTAGAGAGTATGCATCTGTAAACTTGCTTATATTAAGTAAACTGGTTGTGACACTAAGATGGCCTTTAGATACTCTTCCCTCCCTCGAGTGATGTAGTTAGAGATTTGGAAGAGCAGTAGAAAGACTTTGGGGCACTGGATCTTTTGGGTAAGTCTACACTGCAATAAAACACCTGAAGCTGGCCCGAGTCAGTTGACTCAGGCTTGCAGGGCTATAAACTTGCAGTGGAAATGTTTGGACTACGGCTGGAGCTTGGGCTCTGAGACCCTTTTCCCTTGCAGGTCTCAGAGCCCCGGCTTCAGCCCAAACTGAAACATCTACATTGCAATTTTTTAGCCCCACAGGCCAACCTCTGCAAGCCTGAGTCAGCTTGTTTCATTGCAGTGTAGACATACGTTGAGGGGCTCTCAAACCTGGAGACTGTTCACTACCAGTTGGTTGGTGGCAACAAATTCGGGTCCTAACTAGTGCATTTAAAGTTCTAAATGCACCCAGAAATGCTTATGATGAGTGTTTTTTGATCATTCACTTTTATTTAACAAAATAAAATAAAAACACTGTTTCCATATTTAGGCTAAACGTACTCTGAAAGCCCAGAAGTTGCAGGAAGAGTTGGCTTCAGGAAAACTGTTGGAGCAGGTGGTAAGTAAGCTAAAACCTGGCACTTTTTCTTAAAACTGAAACAAAAAAAGTGCCTTTTTCTCCTGTTCTGAATAGAACAGATCGTCTCTGCCTTCAGATGCTGGTAGCCCAAACAACTAGTAGAGGACATTACAACATATATGTGCTTCATTTGCTGTCTTGTATCTTTTTGTGTGCATGCAGATCTGAAGCTTCTGTTTTGTAACTGCTTGCTTTTCAGCATATGCCATTGATAGGAGTAGCACCTAGCACTGGGGCAAGGGATAGAGCAATGTTTTTGTTTTTTTTTTGTCTGTAGGGCATTTTTATGACGTCTGTTTATCCTATATTGTTCAATACGCTAATCATATTTATAAAGTAAGTACACTAACAAGGAAAATATCCTTTACTCTTAACCCTTTTTCACTTAATTCAGAGTATTTTAAGAGTAAGGCTCCCGTGTCCTGACAATTGATGGCCTTGCCAAGACATGCAAAACAGAGCTTAGAGAATCTTGCTGTCCATTAGTAACTTTTATTCAGGGAAATACTTAGTAAAATAATATAAAACCTCTTTAAGTCTAACTTTCTAATTGTGAAATCTTCCCATGGATTGATTTGTCAATGGTTAGTATAAACATGTATGAACTCGGCTCACTATCTGAAATCCGCACTTTACATCTTATTCAGTTTTTTATGCCAGTATTTGTAGATTCTTGGTTAAGCTTTATTTTGAGGTTGGGGAATATCAACACACATTCCTCTTGGCTTGCAGATCTCTTTGCCATGGCTTTAGTTTTCATTTTCCTTCTCGCTAGTGGCTCTTGGATTATAATTAGGGCCTTAGTAATTATATTAACTGAATATTCTTGTAAGAGGATTTAATGGTAACTTTGCATGTCTTCAAAAAAATTAAACCTAGAGATGGCTATAAGTGAGGGCAGTTCTTGGAATATAGTATACTGTGTTTACTCTGTTACTGATCAACAACAAACCAAAGCATTTATGCTATTCGTCCTCCATTTTCTAGGGCAGGGGTCGGCAACCTTCCAGAAGTGGCGTGCCGAGTCTTCATTTATTCACTTTAATTTAAGGTTTCACGTGCCAGTAGTACATTTTAACATTTTTAGAAGGTTTCTTTCTGTAAGTCTATTACATATAACTAAACTATTGCTGTATGTAAAGTAAATAAGGCTTTTAAAATGTTTAAGAAGCTTCATTTAAAATTAAATTAAAATGCAAAACTCCCCCGGTCTGGTGGCCAGGACCTGGGCAATGTGAGGCCACTAAAAATCATCCGTGCCATAGGTTGCCTACCCCTGTTTTAGGGAATGTAACCACAATTTTTATGCTAGATAGCATAGTAAACTTGGTCTCTAATCCTGACACAGGATTACTCTTCTTCCTAAGGATTGAACAGAACAATCAGAGCTAATTAAAGATAGCTTCCATCTCTTTCCTTCTCCTTTCCCCAGCAGGAACCTCCATCTCCCTTTCAGAGCCAAAAGGAAGGCCTTGTCACGCCTCAAAACAAGCCATTCTCTGAGGGTGAAAAACTTCATGCTCTTTGTTTCCCTTCTCTGAGTGGTCAGACACGCTCTCCGTAGTTGATCCCAATGCCAGATCTCCTTCAGCCTGCCCCAGTGACTCCTGGCACAAGGGAGGTGGCAGAAATGGAGCATGTTAAGAATGCAGGGCAAGATTTCTGGGAGAGGGAATGTGAAGTGGGACTAGATGGGTTTCTCCCAGGACTCCTGGTCCTTCTACCAGTGTCCATGGATCTTCCCTCCTCCTCCACTCCAGAGGTCACCTCAACCTGGAAATTAATTGGTCCCGCTTAAAACACTTTAGCTGGCTTCTTCTGGGTTAAACTATGGGTTCTGGTCTCTAAACAAAATGTCCAAGGTACTTGCAATCCTGTTAAATCATCAATTCCAAACTACGTCTTTTTGTTTGTTTGTTTGTTTGTTTTTAAATAACTTGAAATATTAAGATCTCATGAGAACTTAATTTGGAACTATCAGTGTTGACAGACAGTAGAACTGACTTTATGCAACACTCTCACAGTTCAGGGACTCATCACTCTTGCGAGATAGAGATAGATATAGATATATATAGTGGTTTGATGTGAAAATAATTTAAAATATTTTTCAAAAAGGTTTCTGTTCTGTAAGAGGCTTGTAAACTTTTTAAAGCAAATTGTGTATCACAATGATCTGTTCTGCAGTTTGTTCCATGATTATCACATGTGTCTTCCACTGCCTTTGGGGTAAGCCCTGCTTTGATTATTTGTCCAACAGTTTCCTCTACTTCACTCTCCCAAATCTCTTCCCACCCTAAAGTTTTTGTATTTTCTGCTCATGTGCTTTTTTTTTCCCCTTGCAGAACTCCCCAAGACACCACTGGGAAGAGGAGGAATCAAATTCACAGACAGTAAGACACTTATCAAATGCATCACTGAAGGGAAGAAAAACCAGGTGCTGGAAGGGGTTGGAATAGAAGCTGCTATGGTGGCTTCATGCCATCTTATGGATTCCTTGAGCAATGGGAGCTCAGCAGGGGCTTGGAGTTACTGGCTTTGCAGCTGCTTTGTGCTCCCAGAGTGGTGCAAAGCAGCTGGAGTTAGGTTCCAAGATCTGGCTCTTTGTCTCTGAAGTTTATTGTGGTATTAACTCCTAGGAACAAGTTGCCAGGCAGGAGAATAACTGACTTGTAAGGAAAATCCAGGCCATATCAAGAATAGTGGCCATATTTTTTATTGCAGTTTTATTTTAAGTATATTTTAACCCTTGGGTCTCATAAATAGAAATGGAAATCCTGTAGCAGATTTATTTCTAAATTTTTCAATGTAACTGTAGAATAGATTCTAATACTTAACCCAGAATTTACATTGGAAATGCCTAATTAGAGAAACAGGGGGATGGGATGAGGGGGTTCTTGAATTTTTTCTTTAATCAATTTAAACTAATAATCAGGTTGTTGTATTTATTTCTAGATTGAACATCTATCATTTTACTTAGTAGTTTTCTGACTCTGTTTTCAGGAAAGAGATCATAACAGTGAAGATGAAGATGAAGATAAATATGCAGATGATATTGACATGCCTGGACAGAACTTTGACTCCAAAAGACGTATTACAGTCCGAAACTTGCGTATTCGGGAAGACATTGCTAAAGTAAGGCACACCAAATGAACTGGGTTATACAGTTATGATTGTTTTCTTTTTTTTTTTAAATGTATTTATATAACTTATTGTTTCTAAGGTTGTGTTCTCTTAACTAGTAGTTACTACTAGTGGACTCAGGATGGGGCTTGGAGCCTGTGGACTTAGTTTCTGGTCCCAGCTCTGCCATTGATCTTTCTGTGTCACGTTGGGTAACTCATGACCTCCCTTTACCCATTTCCCCTTCTGTCAACGTATAAAAATTCTGACTTTTAGATACTGCTTTTCACCTACAGAGCATCAGGTGCTTTACAAAGGAAGGCAACCTATCATGGTTATCCCAACTAAAAGGAAGCTGCTCTAGTAGTAGTTGAGGCATGTCATCTAACACTTTAAAAGTATCTATGAAGGAATTACAGTAATATTTTCAGTTCTGTTAGAATCCCAAATTTCTAAGTAAAACATATTTTGTATGTCTCCTTTATTTTAGTACTTGAGGAATCTAGATCCAAATTCTGCCTATTATGATCCCAAAACAAGAGCAATGAGGGAGAACCCATATGCCAATGCAGGCAAGAATCCAGACGAGTAAGTTTGAAACTGGGATTTTGGCTACACGGTAAAGTTAAAATTGTCTTAATATTAAGCTTGTTTCTCTTTGCTGTCCTGTGTATCTTGCTACCAATGAGTGAATAGTCAATTATGGAGGCGGGAATCTTTTAATACTTTCTTGGTTATGTTCTTCTGATTATTTTGTTTTTTTTCTTTTAACTTACAAGTTGACACACACAATGCTGATGAGGATCATTTTGTTGAGTATTGATGTTTAAAGTGATCTTGTCAATTTAATTACCATGGGATTGATACTAATTATTTGAATACAAATTGTAAAGTGGGCAGAATAGCAAATTGCAGGTTACAGCAGAGCCCCTCTATAGTAGACCACATGGTATCTCTAGACCACAGTGATGTATATGTAAATATATTTCAATAGTTGGATGTTTGCAGCTATTCTTCTCTTGATCTGCAATTATCACAGCAAAAATACTCCCAAATTCAGATATCCCACTATCCAGAAATTGAACTTCATGCTTTCCTGTCACAGACTCGTTAGAATCCATAGGTTGGGCCAGTAAGCATTCAGAATGTTGCAGAGCTAACGTGTAAATTCTAAGGCTTTGGCTACACTGGCGCTTTACAGCACTGCAACTTTGTCGCTCAGGGGTGTGGGGAAGAAAACACCCCCCTGAGCGCTGCAAGATACAACGCTGTAAAGCGCCAGTGTAAACAGTGCTGCAGCGCTGGGAGCGCGGCTCCCAGCACTGCAAGCTAAACCCCATCAGGATGTGGAGTACATGCAGCGCTGCGGCAGCGCTTTGAAGTTTCAAGTGTAGCCATACTCTAAGAGAGAAAGCAGAGGAGTAGTGATGTGAATGACATTTATGTGTGTTCTTCTGTGGCTCAGGTGGGGAATAGAAACAACGTTGCAGGAGGGTCTTATGGTTTAGGGAATGTTGGTGACATGTCCTTTTCAAGCAAGAGAGATTCAAAGTTACGACAGTAACAGAATGCCAGAAATGGATGAAAGAACGTAACAGGGAGTAAAGGTGTTGCACATTAAATAACGGGGTGGATTTTTTTGTTTTTGTTTTTGTTTTTTTTTGTAGAGTCGGTTATGCAGGTGACAATTTTGTTCGTTACACTGGAGATACCATTTCAATGGCACAAACTCAGTGTAAGTATTTCATTAAGTCAGAAAAATCATACCTTAAAAATTGAGGTGCCATATTTCTGTGCCAAGGAAGAAATGTATCTTGTTACAGATAAACTTGACTTCATGATTACTCTTAGCACCTTTTAATCTATTCTTTGTCTATTTGAAAAGCATGTATAGGATTCAGAATGATTATTTAATCAAGTGTTGGCTCTTTGTTTTATGTATAGTGTTTGCTTGGGAGGCTTATGACAAGGGCTCTGAGGTTCATCTTCAAGCAGACCCTACAAAACTGGAGCTCCTGTACAAATCCTTCAAGGTGAAAAAAGAAGATTTTAAGGAACAGCAGAAAGAAAGCATCCTAGAAAAGGTAACACAGACAAATGCCCAACGAACAAGAATGCTGTAAAGAGCAGGTCCAGCTTGGGATTTTGCTTTTTTCATTTAAAAAAAAAAAAATCCTTAATGCTGGTCAAACCACCTGTTAACCTGATCAAACTCTAAAATTATGTAGCCTTTATACCTGTTGTGTCTGGTAAGTTTTTTTTGTTTTTTTTTTTTAATGTAGACACATCAGTATAGTTGAAGGTCAGTTAGCATTTCTTTCTCTATGGTCACGGGTCTCAGCTGCCAGAATTTACCTCTGGTGAAAACTTGGCAGTGTAAGATGTGGGGGTCTAGATTTATGTTTTAAAATACATACAAGTGGCGGAAAATAGTCGTCGTATTGTTAAAATTGATCTTTTAGGAAGAAGGTAACTTGATATAGTTTAGACTAAGTATTTGCAAATATTTCACAACTCATACAAAATAAATGCTTTTCAAAATCTCGTTTTTCAGACTTTGGTATCGGCACAATGAGCGCTGTTTCCTTGTATATAAACATTTTTCTATTTTGCTGTATTATCAATTTTACTTAGACGACATGGTAAAAATCATGAAGATGCTAACATTTGTTAAGCACAAGTTGACAACAAACAACATATTGTCTAATTGTTCTATACTTGGATTGTTTTTCTAACTTTGTTTTGCTTTGAAAACTTCTAATCATTTAAACAAGATTTTCTATACTTAAATTGGGATATATCACTAGAGCTGGTAATATTTCTCCAAACAAAAAAAAAAATCTGAAGTGTTACCGCTGTAGCTGAAAATAAGATCTTTTAGCTAGCAAGTCAGAAGCACAAAAAATTGATCATTTTCCATTTTAATGTTCTAAGTGCTTGCACAGCACCCAAAGCACAGGAAAGGTAGTGAAGTGATGTGTTTGAAATGTAGATACAGTTGCAAGTCTTAATGACTTTTTTTGCTATCTTCAAAAATGTTGCTTGTATTTTTGTAGTATGGAGGACAAGAACATCTAGATGCTCCACCAGCTGAACTGCTGTTAGCCCAGACAGAAGACTATGTGGAATATTCTAGACATGGAACAGTTATCAAAGGACAAGAGAAAGCTGTTGTCCGTTCTAAGTATGAAGAGGATGTAACTATCAACAACCACACAGTAAGCACCTAGACTGAGAAACAATAGCAAGAGCTAAATTTCCTGGTAAAGCAGAGGAAATATGACCAAGTGCCATGGGAACCGATGCACTGTCTATTAAAGTAGTCAACTTAACTTATCTTTTTGGATTAGTTGCTTGCTAAAGTCTCTCCCTCCAAGCAGGAGAATTTAATTACCTTTAACAGGAGCTGTGTGTGAATCAAGTGGAGAGTGTGCAGGGAACTTTCAAAGGCACAAATGGCAGTCATGCTTCCAACTCCCCTTGAGTTGTTCTGAGAGTTGGGCACCTAACTGTCCTTTGCCTTTGAAAATCTCCCCCACTTGCTAATTCTTGTAGATCTTCAAAGTTCATCAGTTTTCCCTCCTAAGAGCCTTGAATGAACTAATACTTTTCTGAAAAGAGTTAAACAAAAATCTTGCATGATTTGCAATGTTCCTGTTACGTGATTGCTTCAGTACTGTCTCTGTCTTGCAGTGTATATGGGGTTCGTACTGGAAGGAAGGCAGATGGGGATATAAATGCTGCCACTCATTTGTCAAGTATTCCTATTGTACAGGAGAAGCTGGGAAAGAAATCGCTGTAAGTAACATTTCATTTTTAGACATTTAGAATAATAGGATGCTGCTATAAAAATGTCTAAAATAAGGCTAGTAATTCAACTTGTCTTTTCATTTTGGTACACACATAGTGAGTTTTCATGCCCTTTCTTTTATCTTCATTATGCAGAATACTGCATCAGACTTACCAGAGGAAAAACCTACAGAGGAAGAGTATATGGCAAAATCCAAAACGTTGATGGAGGTAGGTTACCTCCCCTCCCACGTGTCTTCCTTTTATAAAAGAAAAACTACTTGAAAAGATTGTGGGAAGGAAGATTTTTACATTCTGCTTATCTGGAGTTTTAAAAGTAATGTACTGACTGTACTACGAAGTTGCCTGGGCCATCTCTTCTGAGCTTGACTAGGAGATTTAATAAAGTATTGGATCATTAATGTCTCATCTCTCAATGTTCCCAACTAAACTCCTGAGATATAGAGTTGGTGGATCCTAGAGATAAGTTCTTTGGACTGCATGTGCATAACCCTTGGCATTTCGGTCTCAAACTCCTGCTTTTCTACCTCCAGATACATCAAGAAAAACAGAAGGATGAGAAAAAAAAGAAAAAGAAGCAAAAGAAGAGTCCAAATTCAGATAGTGAGGGTGAAGAGAAAAAGAAACATGAAAAGCTGAAAAAGGTGCACTGTGTTTTTCAGACAGTGTTCTTGTTCTTATTATGAAATATTTGATCAGTAACATGAGGGTCCCAAAATCATGGTTCTTGTGGCGTTGTGTATAGGGTTTCTCTGCTGGTGACGCTGAGTTGAAGTGACTTTTAGACAGAGTTGTTTAGCTGCTTTGAAGTAAATGGTTAGAACAGTGGGTGGTGATAGCAGAAAAGTGGAATACTAACCTAATTAATTGTGTGAAGTAAGGTGGGAAACAAACCAACAAAATCCCTCTCTCCTTAAAGTGCCTTTTATCCCAAGGAGAAAATTAGGCTCTATCCTGAAATTGATGGTGTGCATGAGTAGATTATGGTGACTGTACAAAGTCCCAATGAAGTCATTGAATGGGGCTCCACAGAAATACAGCAGTCTGTCTGTGTACTATCAGTTACAGCATGGGAGTCTTATACTGATATACTATACTTCAACCATCTTTTGGATAAATCACAGCTTCTGCTGAATAGCAAACAGTAGCACTACAGTAGGGAAGGAATATTTAATGTCTTTAGAAAACAAAAGGGGAAAAAAGCTATCCTTGATCAGTCTGGATGAAATTCTCAAGCTCTTAAGTCACTAAAACGCTTTAGAGAATTTGACCCTATACATAAACTTAGCTGAAAATTCAGGAATCCTTAAAATTACTACATTCTACATTTACACAAATTTTAAAATGGCTAAATTAAATAATAATGTGAACAGAGAAAACTGACAGCAAAATTTAAAACATTAGGCATGACAAATGCTAATTTGGCACTGTAGTGGGAGGTTAAACACTTAAGGCTTGTAGGTGTAAAATGAGAACTAGCAATAGCTGCTTTTGTGTGGATTATAGAATTGCACTGTTCTGTCTCCTGCTCGTGTTTTACTTAAAGTACTAGAATCTGTCATGATTGTTACCTTGTTTCTGCTTTTCTTCAGGCATTAAATGCAGAAGAGGCTCGTCTCCTCCAGGTTAAAGAAATCATGCAGTTAGATGAGAGGAAGAGGCCATATAACAGCATGTATGAAACACGGGAGCCTACAGAAGAGGAAATGGAGGCTTATAGAATGAAACGCCAAAGACCTGATGATCCCATGGCCCCCTTCCTTGGACAGTAATTATGTGAAAGACATTCCAGCACATAGTTATTGGCTATTGTATACGATATTTGGTAAACCAGTAACTGGAACTTTTCTGCCCGCGTTTCTGTTTAAAAAAAAAAACAAACAAAAAAAAAACACCTCCACAAGTCTGGTTTGCAGAAATGGCCTGGTTTTTGCCAGGGAAAAGTCATCTACGAGTGAAGCTAACAGCTGGTGCTATAAGCATACTAGTGCTTTCTTTTTTTAAAAAAAAAATACTTTGGCACAGACTTGTACTACTGAAAGGGTAAGTTGATACCTTCTAAAATTCATCAAAACGGGAGAGGGGAACCTATCAATTCAGGAAGACAAACTGCATCTAAACCAGTTGGCCAGCAAGTGTCACTGTTATGAAAAAAGTGATGAATGTAACACAGACTATGGGCAGGTCTTTGCTACCCGCTGGATCGGAGCATAGTGATCGATCAATGTGATAAAATCGATCCCTGATTGCACTCCCCTGTCAACTCTGGAACTCCAAGTTGCGAGAGGCAGAAGCGGAGTCGACGGGAGCAGCAGTGGTTGACTCACTGCCGTCCTCACAGCCAGATAAGTCGGCCTAAGATACGCCGACTTCAGCTATGCTGTTCGCGTTGCTGAAGTTGCGTATCTTAGATCATGTCCCCTACCTCTCCCCCGCTAGTGTAGACCTGGACAGAATCTACACTAGGGACCTCACAGCCGAACAGCTCTACCGCTGCAGCTGTGCCACTATAAGATCTCCTGTGTAGCCACTCTCTGCCAGCTCTACAGCTGGCATAACTAAACCGTCCCCAACAAGCAGCGGTAGCTATGTTGACAAGAGGCGCTTTTGTTGGTGAAACTTTGTTTGTGGGATATTTTTTTCACACTCTTGATCGACAAAAGCTTTGTTGACATAAATGCTTATGTAGGCAAAGCCTTAAGTGGTAGACTGTAACATCTCTTAAGACTTTTTTATGTGTGGCTCAGTGGGGGGAAACTAATTCTTTATCATTTAATAATTTTAGGAATGCAAAAATGTGTAAAAACTGATGTGATTGGATGTACAGACTTGGTTGAACGTAATATAAATGTTAATGCTGTCTGTTAATTGGGAATATTTGACTCTTGTCCTGAAGAGATTACAAGAAGCTGATATTCTACACAGAGCTTTGAAATTCTTACTGTGTTTTAGCTAACAATGTAGCCTTATATGCGTACACCCCATATGCAATGCTGAGATCCTGTGAAATAAATTGCATTCGTTGTGAAACTTTGACTGCTTCACCTGCTCTGTCCCTACTCATGCATATCCAACAAAATTCAGTCTCACATTCCAAACATTTGAGCAGTTCAACCAGCCAACATTATTATGTATTTTAAAAATAAAAAATGACCACATTTCTTTAACCCTTTGCCCCTACCAAAACCCCATCTTGCAATCTTCAATATTAAGTGACAGGTTTAAGGTCCAATATCTTATGGTATCTCAGTTTAAAATATGCTATCTACACAGTTGGAAAGGTGTGATTCCTAAATTTCCAAAGAGACAGATGCAGCTTTTGGTTCCGTCCCTGGATGGCTGAGATATTGGATATGACATTTTCAGTGTAAACTCTTAAACATTTTTAAGAAATATATAATATCTCTTTCCCTCAAAAGTCTGTAGTAGTAAATTAATATTAACAAAACCTGACTTTACAGCTAGAAGGATTAAGGAAGTAGTCCCAACAGCGTTTTTAAAACATGTAATCTTTTTTTTTCTCTTAAATATATGGCTATATTGATTTCTAGTGGTGTGATATAGGAATATTTATTAGCATTGTTTAGTTATGCAGGTCATCCCTGAATAGCAAAGTCATACACGTGAGAGTCCTACTCACATGCTAATAAAATCCTTTCTACCCTAACTATATTTTTCCTTTTTTAATCTTTTTATAATTGGAAGCCCAATTACAATGTAGAAAAAAATACTCTAACATAATACTGTTTCAAATAACTGATATGATACCATAACTTTCCTAGTTAAAATCCAGTGTGTTACAGTAGACAGGTGGATTGATTTCTTGTCACTCCATTTTGTATTGCATTTGTCTTGTCCCTATTTTTAACACTCCTATCAGTTCTGGAGCATCTTTTACTGTCAGCCCATTCTGACTCCTACAAAAACTTCAGTAAAAAATAAAATAGATCGATGCATTGTGTGTTAAGCTACAAGCAAGAGAAAAGAAAAGCGTTAACGACTAAGAGTGCTGGTTTTGGGGGTGGTTTAATTTTTAATAAAACACCACAGCTTTAGCAAGTCAGAGTTTAGAGTAAGATGCACCCCTCAGGATAGAATCTGGCTCTAGACAAAACTCTTAAGACTAGCAGCAGCACGTACCGCTTCCCACAGCTCCCAGTGGCCGGGAACGGCAAACTGTGGCCACTAGAAGCTGTGGGCGGCCATTCCTGTGGACGATCAGTGTAAACAAACTGTCTTGTGGCCCACCAATGGATTATCCTGGCAGGCTGCAAGTTGCCCACCACTGCCCTAGATCTTATACCAAAGACTATGCCTGTAGCCAGTCCTGTAATAAACTATCTACTTGTTTATTAAGTAGGAAAGAGAAATGAGTTATTTACAGGTTAAAGCAAGCAAACATACACACAAATGAGTTACCATCTAAATCCAACGAGCGACAGTTGTGATCTGTCAATTCAAAGTGTCTTTCAGCGTAGACCTCAGGGCTAATCCCTGGAGACTTCTGGCTTTATCTTGGCTTCTGTGGCCATGTTAGAGTTCAAACAGCAAAGAGATGAACAATCTTCACATCAACTATTTTTATTTTCCTCTGCCATCTTTCAGAGTGAAAGAATGAGGCCTTCTGCACTTCTCCATGGGTGCAATAGGGCCATTAACCAATCCTTTGTATTGCGATGTTCCTTGAGGCCCATCTGATTTTGATAGTTCTTGGTGAGTGCAGGGCCGGAGCAACACTTTTCCCAGCTGGGTTCACAAATTTAGAGCAAATATTTTTAAAGTTATAAAGCAAAACTTGCATATTTCCTTACAGCCTGGAAGACAGACATGGCAAGTAATAGATGCAGCAATTTACAAGTATTTCATAGAGTTTAAACACTAAATACATTCTTATAAGACTAATACCTACTGGTCCGGTCTCCAGCTATGAGTTTCTCAGTTCTTAGTGCCTTCAATCTTGGCAAGAGCTGGCACCTGGTCTGCCAGTGTCTCAGATACATTCTGTCAATTTGCCTCCACTTAGTTCACCAAATTTAATGCTGGAAATAGGAAGCTTGCTGGTTCATTTAAAAGGGAATGCGTAACACCCAGGCAAAAATGTTGCTGGATTAATTTTTTGCTGAAGCCAAAACAAAACAGAATCTAATACAATGTGGTACCTCTTCAAATCCTTCAGGCTCACCAGATAGTTTAATTTCAAAGCAATATGGGACAGTGCTATGAGGTGGGGTGATCTTCATGCGATATCTAATCAGTCAGAGCTGGATAGGTGAAACCCAGTTCTGAGTAAGCCATGAGAGCCTTGGCACCAGGAAAAGCAGTAGTAGGATAATTAATGATGAAAGAGGAAAAACAAAGGTACACAAATCCTGCAAAAGAATTCCTTTCTCTGCTTTGTAAAACGAGATTTCTCTAGCCTAACTCGATTGCTCCAATTCTCTATACTCCTCTTGCTACTGCTTTAATTATCTGCATTATTAGGTTGGGGGCAAGCCAGTACATCTTGGGCTGAGCTTTGAAGTCAGAATTGCCATTTTGCTGCATCAGTACTTCTGTGTGGATTAGTTTTGCTAGATATAATGTACAGAAATAGAGGAAAACAGTTATACTCTATTCTTTATTTTTACACTTCCCTTCCATGGTCTAACCAGAAATCCCAATAGAAATATTAGGCACGGATGCTTTCTTGCTTGTGCCAAATATTACCACAGTTTAAACCTCTGTGGAACTGTAAAAAACTCACTCTGCCTAATGATAGCTGACTAAAGTCTATGTGGGCAGATTAATGAGACCAAACACATCCAGCCACTAGGCACGAAGTGGAATCTCTGTTAGCTCACAACAACCCTCAGAAACAACCACCCAGATTCTTGTTTATACTGTGCTTTTAAGACCTGAACGTAGTCACTGGCTTACAGCTCTGTAACCGCACACAGCCTTACTCCTAATTAGGCTATTTTCAGACTTGTGCATGTCAGTATTACATGTATGAAAGTTTATATTTAACAAATACAAAACTAGCCAATTTCAAATGAATACAGAGATTTGACTCCACAAGCAACTAGAGGCAGAAACGTAACCCACAGTCACACCTTCGTCAAAAGCCATTACACTGTCTGCAGAGGTCTGTCAGACCAAGAAAAATGAGTGCCAGAGTCAAAGGCCTTTGACTGAAAATCCCCCCTGCAATGTGTATGCAAACTGAGGCTCTGTGAAGGAGAACATGTCAGCTGTCATAGCAGGGCAGGAAGAGAAGGAGTCTCCTAGGCTTTATCTACACACAACCCTGGTTGTAGTGTAAGCTTAGTCTGGACAGGGTTCTGGCCTTTTAGCCTCTGTGGCAGGACAAACAGCTAAGTGCCCCTAAATTACATCAGGGTTGTGATGAACTTGAGAGGAGTGCAGAGTCCCACAGAGAGAGCAGCAACTGGCGAAAAGTCCTTCCACTTGTGACTGTCTATTATTTGTCAGACCTTCCTTTGTCTGTTTAACTGGGACTTTTCGGATGTCTTCTTGAAATCTGGAAACTCCACTCTTGCCTGAAGAGCAGAGAGATTCTACCATAACATTAGACTAGAGACACGAGTTAATTGGGTTTACTGGCCTGTGCGAATGCTACCATTGTAACTGGATTCACTCCCATGGTGTATTGAGGAATTCTCCATCTTTCTACAACTGACTGAGTTTTCACAAGTCATGTCAAATGCTCTAGTTAATATGTTTATAAGTTTCTTACTTTGGCTCCATTTCACTGTAAGACATCTGTTTTCCCACTGGAATGTGGAACTCTAATAATAGTGGGAGCTGTTTATAAAACTCCTTGAGCACTACAAGGAAAAACTGACCCTTTCCATTTACATCATCATTTGATATTAAATTTGCATTAGCAGCCAGTCTGAGGTCATCCCAGCTCCCGACATTTAGAGGATAGTATGGGATATGGTACAAAAATTATCTTTAAAAAATAATATTGTTCCTCTGCTCAGCAGCAAATATTTAACTGAAGTGTGAAACCTGTAGAACTAATTTCCCTATTGAGTTCTGCAACTGGCTTTATTTGTACCATCACTATCTTGCCATAAACACCGTGACGGTGACACGACAAGGACAAACATTCCTAATTCACTCCAGACAAATTTCATCTTCATAGATTTTAAGGCCAGAAGGGAATAGTATGATAATCTAATCTGACCTCCTTCATACCACAAGACATAGCACCTCACCCAGTAATTTCTGCATCAAGCCCATAACTTGTTTGAGCTATAGAATATCTTTTCGAAGGACATTCAGTCTTGATTTAAGGATGTTGAGAAATGGAGAATCTACCACATCCTTAACTAAATTTATTCCTCTTGCCAATTTTCCTCACTATTAAAAACTTGCACCTTATTTCTAGTCTGAATTTGTCTAGCTTTGGTTTCCTTCTGTTGGATCCCGTTATACCTTTTTCTGTTAGATTAAAGAGTTAGCAGACTTGTTCCCATATAGGTACTTCTAGATTGTCATCAAGTCATATTTTAACCTTTTCGTGGTTAAACTAAATAGACTGAGCTTCTTTAGTCTCTCCCTATAAAGCAGATTTTCCAGACCTTGAATCAGGCTTGTAGCAATTTTTCCAATTTTTCAACAACCTTTTTGAAGTGAGGGCAGAGAATGTGGGGATTTTCTTAAGGCTTTGTCTTTAGTTGTTTGATTAGATATCTAATATGTGCCTCACCTTGGCAGGTGGCAATAAATCATTTTATTCACCTTGAAGTGTAGAGAAAAGGCATAGATAAAAGATGACAATTTAAAAAATACACACCTAACACTCATTTTCTTCTGCATTCCCTGCTTGCCTTGTCTCATTCATTTGTTTGTCTGGTTTTCACTACTATTTCTCCTCCACTATCATTTCTCCACTGATGCAGCTGCACTGCTGTAGCACATCTGGAGAAGATGCTGTCTGCCAATGGGTCAGCATAATAAAATCTCCAAGAAGCAGTAGCTATGCTGACAGGAAAAGCTCTCCCACTGACATAGCTCTGTCCACACACCAGCACTTAGGTCAGCATAATTTATAACACTTTGGGTGGCTTATTCACACCCCTGAGTGACACAACTTCTATGAACATAGCCTTGTCTACACTACAGAGTATGTCTGCCCTATGAGCGAGGGGTGCGATTCCCATTTGTGTAGACATACTCACACCAGCTGTCATCAAGCAAGCACCCTAACAGTAGTAGTGTAGTCACAATTGCACAGGCAGTGGCAGCACAGACTAGCCACCCCTGAGTACAAACCCACTTCAACTTTGTTGGTATGTACTTGGGGTGGCAAGCCTGTGTAGCCACTGCTGCTGTCCATGCTACCACGGCTCCACTGCTATTTTCATCATGTTCTCTCACGGAGAGCTAGCGCAAGTATGTTTGCTTGAGCTAGGAACCCCACACCCCTATCTCGTGGTGTGGACATACCCTGTGCGTGTTAAGATTGCAGTTCTTAAACAGCAGATTTGATATTGTCAGTGGCATCTTTTAAGTTAAAGGCAAAGCTTCAACGCACTTTGTCGGGGGTTTTGGACAGAGACAATCATTCACTAAAGATGGCGCAGGGACCTCTAAACTCCTTTTAGCGAGGGCAATAAAAGTGACTCAATGGTGAGTCCTGCAGACAGAAAATGTCTTTGCCACATCAACATCTGCAGATAAAAAGTCAGTCTCCCACATCCCACCATTTATCTCTGAAAACACACACACTTCCCCTCTTCCTTTTCTCTTTCCCTTTCTATGCCATGCATCTATATTTTAGGCTAGGTGCAATCCATCTGTGAGCTAGTGAAATGACTCAGCAGAAGAAAAAGACCTTCAGTCAACACGGTCTTTTCCACAAGGCCGGTGTTTCTAACAAGACAGTAAAATATATTAACAATCATAGAGTAAATAGGAAAAAACAAAACAAAAACCACCCCAACTCAGTCCAATCCCATTATCTCTGGGTAAGGAACCCAGAATTCTCTCACCTCTGTCTCCCAAGCGGCCACTTCTAGCCCTTCCCCTGAGTATATTTAAAAGGGCAGAGGTAGCTGAGCTAGAGTTAACCCTGCCTCAGGTTGCATCCTTGTTTCTTGTCATACAATTTGTCTGTATACACATTTAAAGTTGTAATCTCACTAAAAAGTTACAGATTGAGGGTTACTGTTCTCTAGGGCACTGTCCACATTAGGGATATTTACCAGCCTTGCTAACACTTATTCAGCAATGTTGCAAAGTTAACTGTGTTGGGAACCCTAGTGTAGATGGGGTCTTAGCTGCTGATGCAATTTTCAGCTCCGTATGGATTAGATTTGCTCACAATGACACAGTGTTGAAAGCTGTGTTAGCAGGCAAAGCCCCACCAGCTGAACCAGTATTAGCAGTGGTGGGATTTTTTTCTAAAATGTCTGTAGTGTAGACAAAGCCTTGATCTCCCCATGTAACTCTTAAGCAGTGACTGGCTAAAAATTCATAAAACTAACATGTTTATTGTGTTTCATATTATGAAAGGTTAGTTTATTTATTTAATACAAGGACATTGCCAAATATGTGCTCCAGCAGAACTTTCTAAAATCCTCTAAGTCAAAACGCGGTGATCCCAGGCTAAGCATTACAGTACAAACATATTTTCCATCTACAGATAAAAGTGCTAGAGAAAGGCATGACTACTCAAAACTGTTTCCTTTCTATGCACATAGTCTAAGTAGGGCAGAATTCAACTCTCTCTGCATCTGATGTACAGCAGATCTGAACATGAACTAATCAACTACTGATAGTTAACAATATCCTGGATCAAATATTACAGCACCCATCTCCACACTCTACTTTTTCCTGAAGTGCTGTTGAGCATTTTGAATTATCCAGAATTACTTTTATAGCCTTTGTGTGTGTTTTTTACTCCCTTGTACACTGTGCCCTTGGCCTGCTTCATGCTTGGAACAAAGTGGAAGGCTTTAGCTATAATAATTATCCAGTCTGAACAGACGAATATACGCTGCCTCAATCTTTAGCTCACATCTGGTATGAGCTCACGATTGCTGGGAGGAAGGGTGTGGGCTAAGGCATGTTTTAGCAATAAATAGTTTACAACATTTTGACACCCTCTGCATCGACACAATATTTGGAGGAAGGTCAAAAGAATAAGGACTTTCAAAGTAGTTTACAGAGGGGACGTCTTTTAATTTGGTTTTTAGGAGAAAAAATGATCCCACAAAACATTGTATCATTTTAATGGCTTTTTAATACCTTAGCATTTTATTATGATTTATTTGTATTATGTTGGCACCTAATAGCCTCATTCATGCTACAGTGGCCCGTTATAGTAGGTGCTATACAAACACAGAATAGAAAAATGGTTGGTTGGTCCCTGCCCCTAAGAGCTTACAAACTAAGTATTGTTAATACAATCTAGGCACCATCTTAGTATATAGAATTTTTTTCAAAGTTCTTTCTGAGAAGAAGTCAGCAGTCAAAGAAAAGTGGGAAGTGAGTAGTTGGAATCCATCTCAGGTGCGCACAGAAACCCAGTGTTTTAGTCCTAGACAACGATGAGGCAGATTGAAATCCTCTGTCTCATCTGGCTCTGTGAAGATGTCTTTAGCTTTATCTCTTTACTCTCTTGGCTTTATTTCATTGCCTTGATCGCTTCAGGAGGTACTATCTATACAGACATCTATTCCACATACATCGCTGTGGTATTTTAGTGCCTGACTCAAAGCAGGTTACAAATGTGCACTCTCGCCTTAATTGACACAAGGGATCACTTTCCTCATTCCAAAGATGACTTTCTAGTTCATAAGGCAGTCACATTCCTGCTCCTGAGCCAAATGTACAAATCCCAGTGACAAAGCAAGAGCGTGGCCTGGGCCTTCTGAGCCTTGAGGTAATGATATCAGTAGGACAGAACAGGTCATGCTGGTGGGGGAGTGGCACTATATGTGAAACTGCATGGAAACTTTTTGAAGAGACCATAACAGAGGCTCAACTTAAATGTATACCCCAAATTAAAAAAACATAAAGTCAGAGAACCAAAAAAGTGCCACTGTGGCTAAACAGCAAAGTAGAAGAAGCAGTGAGAGGCAAAAAGGCATCCTTTAAAAAGTGGAATCCTAGTAAATCCTATGGAGGAAAATAGAAAGGCGCATCATCATCATCACGTTCCCATTATGCCTCTGACGTTTAAGGCAGCAACAAAGCTCCTCCACTCCTGTCTGTTTCTTCCAAGTCTTTCAACAGTTCCCCAGCTGTGTTCCAGGTTTTTCAGCTCAGCTTCCACAGCTCTTCACCATGTTGTTTTCAGGTGGCCTCATTTTCACTTGCCTTCAGGTGTCCATCTTATTGCTACTCTGGTGACAGAATTAGTTTCCATCCGAAGTATATGGCCACTCCATCTCCAATGCCTCCTGGCATTGATGGTGCTCATATCCTCTTGGCTGAACTGTGTCAATAGATCTCGGTTTGAGATTGTTCTGGACCAAAAGATATGGAGGATTTTTCTGAGGCAGGTTGTATGGCATGAAGACAGTTTGGACATGTCAGACTTTCTCATTTCCTAGCATTCTGCACTATAAAGTAATGTTGAAATATGCAGCTCTGATAAATCTTGAGTTTGGTTTTGGTGTTGTATATTGATGATTTCCAAACTGTATTTAAGCTCCTGAACGTGTTCCTAGCTTTACTGATCGTGTTCTGGGTGTCCTGGCTTGTTCCATAGTCCTGGTTGATGGTGCTGCCCAAGTATGTGAATGTTTCTACACTGGTGAGACCATAATCCTCTATCCGTACTGGTGATAGTGAGGCAATATTAAAGGTCATGATATCTGTCTTATTACGGTTGATTTTCAATCCAATTTGCTGGCTGAATGCGTGGAGTCGAGTTGTTTTTTCTTGTATATGGCATTGGGTATGTAATAGGAGAGCAAGATCATCTGCGAAGTCCAAGTCTTCAAGGGATGAGAAGGGTGTCCATTTAATGTCTCTTGGCATGTCTTCTGTTATACACTGCATTACCCAATCAACGGCAATGTTGAAGAGGATTGCAGACATGACACACCCCTGACGTATTCCTGTTTTGACTTCAAAATTGAGTTCACTGTGATCAACATTGCATGTAAAGTTGAAATAAAAGCTTTTGATTATGTTGATTATATGGAGAGGGATTCCATTTGCCTTCAGAATGCACCATAAACTGGTCCTGTGAATGCTATCAAAAGCCTTCTCAAAGTCTATGAAATTTATGTAGAGTTGCCGTTGCCATGCTAAGTATAGTTCTATTATGTTTCATAGAGTGAAGATCTGGACTGTGCATCCACGCCCTTTCCGAAAACCAGCTTGCTCTTTTCTGAGAACGCTATCAACTGCCTCTGATATATGCTGGACTATGATTTTACACAATACTTTGCTTGGTACAGATTAAGATGTGATACCACACCAGTTATTGCAATCACTGAGAGTTCCTTTTTTGGTATCTTCACTATAACCCCATTGGTCCTCTCATCTGGCACTTTTTCCCTTCCCAGACTGATGTAAATAGAGGGGCCAGAATAGATGCTGCTAACTCTGGATTTACCTTGAACAATTCTGCATTCAAGTTATCCTTGCCAGGCGCTTTCCCATTTTTTTAAGGATTTGATGATTTCAATTATCTCTTCCTTAGCTGGGGTGTCTGTGTTGATATCAAGATCTTCTTCTGCCTCCTGGATGTTTGCTTCCTCTTTGAATGGCTCCCTGTTCAGCAATTCTTTGAAATGCTCTGTCCAGTGCATTTCTTGTTCTTTTTCTGTTGTTAATAGGTGGCCTTGTTTGCTCCTAATAAGAGTGTTTCTTGGTGTCTGCTGTTTACCACTGATAAGCTGTGTCATTTTGTAGACGGTTCCTTGTTTACCACGAGCAGCTGCATCCTCTGCTTGTGTTGCCAGATTATCAATATAATGTCATTTGTCCACTCTCACAAGGCATTTGACCTGCCGGTGCACCTCGCTATACTGCTTGTGGTATTTGTCCTTTAGCTTCTGGGATTTTCTGTCTAAAACTTTTTTCTTCAGGGCTCGTCTGGTTTCTGTGGCATTCCATGTGCTGGGTGTAATCCACTCCTTCCTTCTCTTCTGCCTGTAGCCAAGACAGGCTTCACTGCTCTGTTTATACATTGCTGTTACTTTGTCCCACTTCTTATTGATCTCCTTATCTACATTCCTCTCCTCTTCATCAAGATCTGCAAGTGCTTGAAACCTGTTCTTTAACTGCAGAACTAAGGCTTTCTGTATTTCAGGGGACTTTAGCTTGTCAATGTCATAACATCTATGTCCCTTGTTTGGTGGACCCACACTTCTCAGTTTTAGCTTGATGGAGGCTGTCACAAGGTGGTGGTCACTGGGTACATCTGCTCCCCTTCTCACTTTCACCTGTCAGTGAGCATCACAATTTGCCACTGATCGTGATATGGTCAATCTGGTTCTTATCTCTGTCATTTGGAGAACACCATGTCAGCTTGTGAATTTCACAGCGTTGAAATAGGGTTCCACCAATGACTAGGTCATTCATATTACAGAAATCAACAAACCTTTCTCTGTTTTCATTCATGGTGCCACAACCATGTCTTCCCATTGTTCTGTCATTGTTTGTGTTGTCCTTACTGACCTTGGCATTCAGGTCTCGCATGATGACAGTTAGGTCGCGCCATGGTACTCTCACTAACTCCGCCTGTAACGTAAGGTAGAATTTGTCCTTTACTTCTTCATCACTGTCATTTGTTGGAGCATAGCACTAAATCGGGGTGACATTATTGTGTTTCCCCTTCACTCTGGCTCTCATAAGTTTGCTGGCATGAAGCCATTGGCATGAAGGCTGAAGTACTCAACACTGAGACAAAAAACAAACTTGGTTTTTGAAACATACGGACAATGTATGCAACAGGGAAGCTAGCTCAGGTCACAGCAGAGATGAGACACTACAGCTTACACGTGCTTGGGGTCAGCAAGAGCAGATGGATGGGATCATGAAGATTAACAACAACCTCAGGAGAAACCTTGCTGTATTCCTGATAGGATGATGTACAATAACATGAGGGTGTTGCCATCCTTTTGAAGAAGGGAGTGGAGCATTCCCTGCTTGAATGGAAGTCCATTAGAAAGGAGCATAAACTCTGGCAAATGAAGTGTAAAAATATAATTAGGAAGGCCAAAAAAGAATTTTAAGAACAGTTAGCCAAAGACTCAAAAAGTAATAGCAAAAAATTTTTTAAGTACAACAGAAGCAGGAAGCCTGCTAAATAATCACTGGGGCCAATGGACAATAGAGATGCTAAAGGAACACTCAAAGATGACAAGGCCATTGCAGAGAAACTAAATGAATTCTTTACATAGGTCTTCACTGCTGAGGATGTGAGGGAGATTCCCAAACCTGAGTCATTCTTTTTAGGTGACAGATCTGAGGAACTGTCCCAGATTGAGGTGTCATTAGAGGAGGTTTTGGAACAAATTTATCAACTAAACAGTAATAAGTCCCCAGGACCAGATGATATTCACCCAAGAGTTCTGCAGGAACTCAAATGTGAAATTGCAGGACTACTAACTGTAGTCTGTAACCTATCATTTAAATCAGCTTCTGCACCAAATGACTAGAAGATAGCTAATGTGATGCCAATTTTTAAAAAAGAGCTCCAGAGGTGATCCCTGCAATTACAGGCCAGTAAGCCTGACTTCAGTACTGGAAAAACTGGTTGAAACTACAGGAAAGAACAAAATGTCAAACACATACATGAACATAATTTGTTGGGGAAGAGTCAACATGGTTTTTGCAAAGGGAAATAATGCCTCACCGATCTATTAGAATTCTTTGAGGAGGTCAACAAGCATGTGGACAAGGGGGATCCAGTGGATATAATGTACTTAGATTTTCAGAAAGCCTTTGACAAGATCCCTTACCAAAGGCTTTTAAGCAAAGTAAGCTGGCATGGGATAAAAGGAAAAGTCCTCTAATGGATTGGTAACTGATTAAAAGATAGGAAACAAAGAGTAGGAATAAATGGTCAGTTTTCAGAATGGAGGGTGGTGTCCCCCAGGAATCTATCCTGGGACCAGTCCTATTGAACATATTCATAAATGATCTGGTGAAAGGGGTAAAAACAGTGAGGTGGCAAAATTCGCAGATGATACAGAACTACTCACGATAGTTAAGTCCCAGGCAGACTGTGAAGAGCTACAGAAGGATCTCACAAAACTGAGTGACTGGGCAACAAAATGGCAGATGAAATTCAATATTGATAAATGCAAAGTAATTCACATTGGAAAACACAATCCCAACTATACATATAAAATGATGGGGTCTAAATTAGCTGTTACCACTCAAGAAAGATCTTGGAGTCATCGTGGATAGTTCTCTGAAAACATCCATTCAGTGTGCAGCAGCAGTCAAAAAAGTGAACAGAATGTTGGGAATCATCAAGAGGGACAGATAATAAGACAGAAGATATCATATTGCCTCTATATAAATCCAATGTATGCCCACATCTTGAATACTGCCTGCAGATGTGGTAGCCCCATCTCAAAAAAGATATACTGGAACTGGAAAAGATTCAGGAAAGGGCAACAAAAATGATTTTCCGTATGAGGAAAGATTAATAAGACTGGGACTTTTGGGCTTGGAAAAGAGACGACAAAGGGGGGGATATGATAGGGATCTATAAAATCATGACTGATGTAGAGAAAATAAATAAAGAAGTGTTATTTACTCCTCATAACACGAGAACTAGGGGTCATGCCTATTTAATGAAATTTAATGAAATTAATAGGCAGCAGGCTTAAAATAAACAAAAGGAAATATTTCTTAACACAACACACAGTCAACCTGTGGAACTCTTTGCCAGAGGATGTTGTGAAGGCCAAGACTATAACAGAGTTCAAAAAAGAACTAGATAAATACATGGAGGATAGGGCCATCAATGGCTGCTAGCCAAGATGAGCAGGAATGGTGTTCGCAGCTTCTGTTTGCCAGAAGCTGGGAATGAGCCACAGGGGATGGATCACTTGATGATTACCCGTTCTGTTCATTCCGTCTGGGGCATGTGGTGTTGGCCACTGTTGGAAGACAGGATACTGGGTTAGATGGACCTTTGGTCTGACGCAGTCTGGCCGTTCTTATGATGCTTTGTGAGCATTTTCAATTCGAGGAAAACAGAGCTGAGTAATTATGGCAGCTAAGCTGGGCTAGTGAGAGTCCTTTTATTTGACAAGATGTGATCCGCCATCTGTATGAATTGATTCTGATTCATATGGGGCGGGATGAGGTGTCATCTTATAGTTTTCATTTAATGGGAACCACACATGACAACCCCTCTAATAAGTATTCAAGAATCCCACGAGTGTTCCATGCCCATACAGTACCTTTTTCTGCAATCAAATGACTTTTTTTTAAAGTAAGGATATTTTTTAAATGGGAAGGGATCATCGTCTAGCATCTAGAGAACAGGGAGCCAGGACTCTTGGGTTATAGTCCTAGTTTCCCTTGTTTGACCTTCAGCGACTCCTGTGGACAGTTCTGTGCCTCTTCTGTAAAATACTTGCACAGCCAGGTATGTCATGTGGCTTAATTAATTAAGAAAATAAACACAGCTGGACCCAATCTCAGCATGTTCCAAGAGCAGTAGGAAGTGAAAGTTATGAAAATCAGAGTGCTTTGGGGAAAAATGATTCTAGCTGAGTGCTCACGACTCACTGATAATCTCCACTGGATAGAAAACATCTCAAGGTTAATCATACAAACATAGAAGTGCAGCAGATTTACCCCTATGTTTTGACTGAGGTGATTACAAGTAAATGAGACTCATTTATCTGAAGTAAACAAGATTCCTCAATCATTTTGAACAGCGTGAGCAAATAGTTAATGTAGTTCTCAAGAAAGGGCTATGACTCAGAACCTGGAGGCCTCTATTTACCCTAAGTCCAGAGATAGCATGGGCAGCTGCAAGCAGACTTGACTTCTACTACCCCACCTCTGATGTGGAGGAGACCATGAAGGACACAGGGTAGTTAGTTCTGTATCCATTTCATTGCTTGGGCTCTGTGTAGTATATGTAGTCAATAGGATGCGCAATTCAAGTTTGTGTCTCTAGGTCTCCTTTAGTTTGTACTCTGACCTTTACACAGGATATAGCAGTGTAGCTTTTAAGTAAATGGATGGAGTATGTATTGCAACAGCTCTGGTGTCATCTCCAGCATGGGCAGCAGGTACCATAGGCTGCGGGAGGCTGTGCCTCCCGAAACAGCCAGGCGTGGTCCTGCTCACATTGTACCCCCAGGTTACCCCACCCTCTGCTTCCCGTTCTGAGTCTGTGGGCAGCTCCAGTCCCCCAGTGCTGGCCCCGGCTGGGGCAGGGCCGTGCCACCCACCCTCCCAGTGATCCACGGTTGGGAGGGCTGCGGCCACATACCACCCACCCTCCTGGTGCTCCAGGCCAAGGGGGAGGAGTTAGCCTGGAGAGAGGGCCAATGGCCACGATGGGCGGGTTCTGGGCTCCAGCGGAGGGTGCAGAAAGGGCATGGCCTTGGGTGGAAGGGGCAGGGCTGGGGGCCGGCACTACTATAATATAAATAAATAATAATAAAACTTCCATTGACTTCAGTGTGAGAAAGCTCAGTGCCTGTATAAGGTCAAAAGACTATATTTTCTCCTTATCATGAAAAAAAATCAAATAATTAGTCATGCTATCTATGTGGCTATATGAATTTCCCTCATTGTCCCTAGCAAACCTAGGCCCTCATCACAAACAGTATTTGATGGACTCAGACCAAAACTTAATAGTATTATTGCACACCATATGTCCACCAGATGATTAACTTTGAGCAATGGGGTCAAAGGGAGAAAGAGAAGCTGAGAGCACAGAACAGATTGTGATTGTGGATTTCCTTTTTCACTCTTATCTTCATCGGGAACAGCAGCTTCACATTATCACCCCGGAAGAAGGGCCCCAGTTGCCTGCAAAATGTAAACAGTTCAGTTCTCCTGATTTATTAAATCAACACTGGGAAGCAGTGAAACAAGTCTGATGCTAGTGGGCACACGTGCTGCCAACTGTCACTATGAGTGTCATTCTATCAACACCAGGGTGGCGGCCACCAGCAGAGGACTCAGGAAGTCCTGTATTACACGAAACATGGAATTCCAGCTGCTTGGGGACAGGAGTTTCTCAACACATGTGAAGTACTAGGAAGCTGCTTTGGGCTTACAGCCCAGAGGCTTGGGTGTCAGCCTGGTACTTTAGGACACCTGGATTCAAGTCCCTACTATGTAACACACTTCCTTGGGGAAGTCACTTAGTCTCTCTGTGCCTCAGTTCCCCATCTGTAAAATAGGGTCTCTTGCACTGCCCTACCTCTCAGGAGTGTTTTGTCAATCTATACATCAAATATTGTGAGGTGCTCGGTTTCTCTGGCAATGTGTGCCATATAAGTACCTAGGATGCATGGATGAGCAAAAGGTCTGTATACAGCTTTCCCTTAAAGCCACCCTTCTGTCTCCATGCTAAAGATGAACAAGCCTGAAAACAATTCATATCCAGATGCCTGTTTAAAGGTTGAGTGTCAGATCCTGCCATCAGATGCATGAGATTACTGTGTGCATTGGGGAGCAACTTCTTACTCACCCTGATTCCAGAAAAAAAAGTTTTTCAAACATCGTTGTGTTAGTCCCTCTCTCTGAGAGGCAGTCACTAGGTCAACAGAAAAATCCTTCTGTCAACCTAGCTGTGTCTACACCAAGGGCAAAGTTGACCTAACCTAATTACAGTGCTCAAGGTGTGAAAATTTTCACAGCCCTGAGCAACATACTGCAGTTAGGTTGACTTAAGTTTTATGTGTAGACCAGCCCTAGTCATTCCAGACACTGACCGTTGACAGATACTTGAGGTCTAATTATTCTATTCTTGCCTGTCATAGACCTGTTGTGTGACCATAAGTAAGTCACTTCACCTCTCTTTAGTGAAGCAAATGGCTGGTGAAAACACTTACCTCAGTAATGCATTTTGAGATCTATAAATGAAGGTTGCTACACTGCTGTTAGTATTTTCTTCCTTATCCACCATATAGATTCTGTGTTTGCTTTTCCTTGTGAATACTTTTAAATGTTTATTTTTGCTTTATAATTTTCAAAGCACAGGAGAGAATTGCCAAGAAAATTCCAATCCTATAATAACTGTATCAACTTTTCAAAATATTAATACACCATACAGTAATAAATAAAAAGCAAAGAGCTAGTGTCATTGTTCTTGTATATGCAGCAGAGGTGAGTAAGAGAAAATGAGGCTTCCCAGCTAAAGTAAGGTACGCAGAGCTGTTGAGTTGCACTGTCTGGTTAACGATGATGTCAGTGATTTATTCCATTGCCATCATTACTTATTTCACTTCCCGGCTTGGGACTAATCTCCTGCCACCAATTTGCCTAAATCATTTTAGAATTGATAACAGAGTTTCAGTCCCCTGGATAAGATCTTCCTCTCCTGCCAATGTGCTAAGGATCAAGTGTGAATTTTTTTCCCTGGGTCAAGCTAAACTAATCTATCTCCCTACAAACACTCCTTGCACAGACACACATACTGCATCAGGCAAACTCTCAATCATTTACCCATGAATCAGTCAAGGTCTGAACCTTTTAGAGTAGTTTGTAAAGGAGAAACAGAGAGGAAAGCAGGGGTGGAGGCAATCCCAAGCATCAAGAGCTTTTCAGCCATATGTGTGTAAAAATTCTCTTCCCATATCATGTGACACAAGGAAGAGGCTCAAACCCATTACACAATAATAAAAATATGCCTTTGGCAAAGCTGAGCCAAAACCTGAAGCTGCTGCAGGAAGCTGGGAATAGAAGCAAAAGGAATACACTTTTTAAAACACAGCTTGTGGACTTGAATTTTCAAGCTACCCTCGGAAAGGAAGTTGTCTGCAGAAATAACCGGGATTCATGCTAAACTGTATGACAACGATTTGCAATGAAACATCTGCTTAAGATTCAGTAGATTTTCCAGTGCAGGTCGAGATCTTACTGACGAGATTAGTCCTGGTAAGTAGAATCCCCCCCCCACCCTTTTTTTTTTTCAATCCTTAACTTTGAAACCCTGGCTAAATAAGGTCTAAATTACTGAGCAATCAGGTTTCCAAGTTATGCAAAGGAATCCTTAATGGCAACAGTCTTGAATTAAAAGAAATATTACAGTGGGAAAATGCTCATCATAGTGTTTTCTGGGCTCAGCCAGCCCAGGGAAGTTTTTTCTCTGTTCTTTAACTGGTGACTTGTATAATAAGGTTTTCTACACAAAGCTACTGAGGGATTTGCACAGGCATCACCTGCTTGCTTAATGGCAGGGACAGTAATGCCACCCAAAGCGTAAGAAATATTGTTCTCCTTTTTTTAAAGTGTAACCTTAACAGCATTTTGCCTAACAACAGATAATGGGCCAAATTCAGACCCCATGTAAATCTATTGACTTTCACTGAGCTACATAAGCGATTAAATGCATCCATTTTAAACATGCCACCCTAGTTATTAATAGCACACCTTGTTTAAATCAAATCATTGTTTTATTTTGTGTGGACGAGTGCTTTGCTGCTATCATTAGGGTGATACTTGATTATAATGACCTGTAATGAGAATTATAATAAAAGGGAAATCAATCTTTTTAAGAACATTAGAACCTTTTGAATTATACCACAAGAATCTGGGGTGAGGAAGCTGTTGCTTTATTTAACAGATGTCCAAATATTTATGGGAAAAACTGGAATACAAGGATTTAGCTAATCTTTTAACTTACAAATCGGTGTTAGAAAACACTGTAAGGTCATAAGGCGGCAGGGAGGAAATGTAACTCAGGCAACACCAGTTAATAGACCGCATGGTCAAAGCTTACAGTCCCTATTCAGGCAATACAGAACCATTTGTCAATTACTGTGTGGTGAAGGGTCCCTCCCACTCATCCCCTTCAAACACCCCCCAACTCCAACTTGTACTTTTTAGCTTCCTTGAAGGAAATTTATCATTGAGTTAGGTTATCTGTCACCACACAACCACTTTCCTACTTGGATAAACCGCTCTAGGATTTTTATTCTGACTTCACATTTCCAAGGCAGCTGAAATGCAATACAGAATGTATACTATGGTAGATGACAACAAAAGGGATGTTCTTCCAGCCTTCATCCATGACTCATTCACGGTGTCCAGACAAAACTTTTTCTTGCCTGGATTCTCTTTTCACTTCCTAATTTTTATTTTTATTTATATTTGTCACATCGTATTCCCTAACAATGTGCCCCACAACTAAAAGCAGGACTACATGAGTTCTGATACTGACCCATTCCATAGTTACTTCTCATTTCCCCCCAGAAAAATCAGTGTATTAAAATGAAACTACTAAACTGAAGGAGTAATGAGAGGATTATGATTATTTACTACCAGTATTGTGGGAGCAGCTGGGAGCCACAGTCACAGACCAGGATCCATGTAAACACAGAACAAAGACAGTCCCTGCCCTGAGGAGCTTTCAGTAATTAGCTGATGTTTGTCCGACACTATACAAGTGCTGTGTATTGTTACACAAGGGATATATTTTTGATCAAACATTCAACAACATCCTGAATATAGAAAACATTCTTATTGAATGTTGTTCAAACTGTAATATCTCAGCTGAAATCTTGCAATATGCCAAACCTTTTCTTTCTGACCTTTGCTACTGGGATCATTGCCTGTAGTTTGGAGAGGCCAGGGACATGTGTTGATTTGGTTCCAATATGCTTTTTGAAGCTAAGAGAGAAAGAATTGGAATCCCTCAGTGGGCATCTATCCTGCCCCCAGGGAGGCTTTCTTCCTAAACTTAACAAGATAGTCTTGTGTCCTGAAGCACGAGGCATTATAGCCCTTCCAAAAGTCCTGTTTTTCTTTTCTAATTACTACTGTAAAGGTACCTTGTTGCAATGAGTTCCACAGAATAATTAAGCAATTATCAGTTTTAAATTGGCTGCCTTTCATCAGCCACCGTGCCCTTATTCTAGGATTACGACAAAGTAAACCAAAGTGTTCAATTTACTTTCTCTATGCCATTTGTTATTTTGTACGACTCCATATTGCTCCCTTTTATTCATCTCTTCTCTAAATTAAACAGCCCTCCTCTCTTCAGTCTCTCTTCATAAGGAATTTTATCCATGCGTCTATTTCTGTTGTTGGTCTCAGAATTAGGGTGGGTTTGGAATTTTTCAACAAAACTGAAACTTTTCACAAAAAGTTCTTGGGTATAGGATCCACTGAGCAAGATACCTGCCCCATATGTGCAAAACCTTGGTAGTTAGATAGTTCAAAAGCTTGGTAGTTCATCTAGGGTGTGAAAGACTCGGTTTCTGCATCAGGCAGAGCAGAGACTTAATTTGACTCTCCCACAGCCCTGTTGAGTTCTCTAATGACTCAGCTGTTTGCAGGGCCGGTGCAACCATTTAGGCAAACTAGGCGGTTGCCGAGGGTGCCAAGATTTGGAGGCGCCGAAAAGTGGCGCCCCCCCAAATTTTTTTAAATGGTTGCAGCTGCTGCTGTTGGAGGGGCTGAGCTGCCGGCAGTAGCAACTGCCTGCAGCCGGCAGCCTAAGGTGTCCCCCGGATCAGGGCACCGCCTCCGCAGCCCAGCAGCCCAAGGTGTCCCCCGGGTCAGGGCACCACCACCGCATTTGGGCAGCCCAGGGCGCCCCCCCCCCCGGG